>NW_006798464.1:171211-174718 GCF_000442215.2 Lipotes vexillifer | reverse complement strand
TCCTGCTGATGCAGCATGAAATGTGTGTACATGGAGAGCTTGGTTCAGGTCATGGGAGGGCATTTATATCCTTTGTACTCAACTTGCCCAGTCTCTGGTTAGCTTACACGCACTGACCTATTGGAAGATATATCATTTATTTAATCTGCCTTCCCTGATAGAACTTCCTTTATATCTTACAAATGAAGCATAGATCTAAAATATAACAGCAAGTCAATAAAGGATGCCATAGGCTGAATTTTGTCTCTCCCCTACCCCAAAAGGTATGTTGAAGCTCTAACCCCCAGTACCTGTAAATGTGACCTTATCTGGAAATAGAATCTTTGCAGATATAATCAAGTTAAGATGAGGTCATTACAATGGTACAGTAGGCTTGCTGCAGTTTCCAGGTGTGTCGGGAGACTTGTGCTAGCTTCAAGGTGGCAGGGAACATAAGGCTCCTGTTGCATCCCTCAGGTCCCTTCCTGCTCCAAGCTTGTATGACTACCTTAAGAGCATAAGTGGGCAGGAAAGCAACTGAGGAACTTCAGTTTGGGCAAGAGGAGGCAGTCACATGATCATCCAACCCACTGCTACAAAAAGACACCAGGAACGGGCCCGGGGATATTCACGATGAACAGCTTCGAGAGTGTTTCGAGAGCATTTGCTCTGTGCTACGTACCTTGGTTTAGCTATGTTATCTTGCTTCATCCTCCCAATGAACTTATGAGGGGAGAGTCATTATACCCAATTTGCAGATAAGGAAACTGAGGCATGCAAGACTAATCAACTCTGGCAAGGTCACACTGCTGGTGAATTGGCCAAACTGGGCCTGGAGCCCTTTGACCTGACTCCACCCCTGGAAGACAGTGGCCTGATGGATTTCTTGGTGAGTCCAAGTGCTAGATGTCATCAGGAAGGGAACTGGGAATAAAATGTAGGTGACAATGCGCTGGCCTCTCCACCACAAAAGAAAGACAAGGTGGAGCTGGAGTTCAAGGAAGGCCCAGAGTGGGCGGGGCGTGAGAGGACAGGTGCAGAGCTGGTCGGAGGTAATGTTGCTTAGTGTGGACAGTGAAGGTGCAGAAGAGCTGCCCACTGAGGTCGTCAGAATCATGAAGACGCTGAGCTCTGAGGCCAAGGAAACCTCGTCTTGTTCTCTATCCTCTCCCCGGTGCCTGGCCTACCTCCTACCATGTCATGGGTAGTGCTGGGACCCTGCAGCTTGAAAGATGTACAGGAAATGAGATGAAAGATAGCCCATGGTCCATGTTCGGTGGCCCAATGATAGAATTTGAAGCTCCAAAGGTGGTAGAACCTAAAAATGTAAATTTATTTCTAGAAGCAGCTGCTCCCCAAGACATTCGATTCATCATGAACTGCTAAGGAAAGCTTGGAAAGGGAGTGGCCATTCCTCTCCTCAGCTGGGTCCCGCTGATGGCAGAACATCAGCTGGCCCAGGTGACTATGCAGAGTCCCTGGGCCCTGGCCAGGGTGGGATGGGGCTATTAAGGTGGCTGGGCCAGTGGGGACTGTTCTTAGACAGCCGCCATGTTCCGGAGATAGAGCATTGGGAGCTGGGAGGCCGGGCCCTAGTTCCAGCTCTGACAGCCACACCTCTAGCCAGGACATACTCTTTTCTAGGTCCCAGCTTTCATATCTATGACAAGAGAAAGATGCACCACACGATGGCTTTCAAAAGACATAAAATCAGAGTTGTTCTCATAGAAACTGACACAGACCCTCACAATCACTGCCCCTCTCAACTCACTTCTGTGGCCCCTGAGGGGTGTCAGAGACACCCACCCCCCATGCCGACTCCTTGTGGAGCATGGTTTGAAAAGCACTGGATTGAAGTCACTCAGCAGACTTTGACTGAGCACCTACTGCATGCTAAGCATTTTCTAGGTGTTGGAGATAGAAGACGATCAAGACAGACAGAGCTCCTGTCCCATGCAGCTTTTGTTGTTGGAGGGGCTGGGAAAGGGGCAGACAACCACCAAGAAAAACAACCAAGCAGCAACTTTTAGATAGTGATAAGCTACAGAGAAAATGCAACAGAGGATTGCTGGGGCGTTGGGGTGGAGGTGTTCATCTTCTTGAAATTGGGTGGCCAACTTAAAGGCTTCACTGAAGAGATGACATTTGGATCTGAACGACCAGAATGAACCAGCTACACAAAGTGATGTGGGAAGGGCATCCTGGCAGGGGAGACCATGTGGACAAAGGCCCTGAGGTGGGAACGAAGTGGGAGGCCAGTGGCTGGAGGGTGGTGGGTGAGGGGAGAGTGAATCGTGGATGCTGAGATGGCAGGGAGACAGCTCCTGAGGGCCTTGGGCCAAAGAAGGGTCTTGGGCTTTATTCTTAGTGTGAGAGGACCACATCTCTACGGCCTTCTAAGAGCCTCTGCAATCCCCAGAGGGCTGAGGCAGGCGTGATTGCTGCCTGCATCTAAGGGTAGGTCATGCCACAGGGTACTTGCAGTGACTGAGGAGTAGTCCAGACTAGTTGCCAGTTTCCAGCCATCGAAGTTACCTGAGCCTTATCTGGTGTATCTAAGAGTCTTGCTGACCCCTGTGGGTAAAGCCCGGGCGCCCCCAGGCACGGAGAGGGCAAAGGGAGCTCCTGAGAGACGAGCGATGGAGGCCGAGGTGGGTCGAGGGGGCAGTAGAAGGCCAAGGCTCTGAGTCAGTGCTAGGAGCTTCCTTGACTAACAAAGCCACTCCAATCCCCAACCCGGCTACATAGCAGTCCTCTCCCTCAGGGATGGGTTTGAAGACAATCTAAGCAATCAGGTTCCCTCACACCAGGGGGACCCTGTCTCTTAAAACATCACCAAAGCGAGTTACAGCACAAGCCACTTCAGGCTGGGCTTAGGAAGCAAGTAGGAATCCCAGAATGAGGCTGCTCTAAGGGGAATTAAGGGCTGAGGAAAGGGCTGAAGAAGCCCCCTGGCTGGGCTGTGTGGGCCTGGGTGGGGGTGATGCCCACCGATGGAGTGGTGAGGACAGGGGACAAAGACAGGTAGGTAGACAGGGCACCTCTTTGCTCAGCTCTGGGGCTGCCATTCCCCCCTGGGGATGCTACTCACTGAGACTTCTGGGAGACTGGTGCCCCCTGGAGTCGGACAGCCAGTAGAGCACACAGGGTTAGGCCTGCAGCCGATGGGGTAGGAGGCAGGGCAGTCAGGTCTGGAGAGAGAAAGTGTTCAGAGGCAGGACTCAGCCAAGGAGCCAGGGCCCCACCCTCTGGAAAACCACACTGAATGTTCTACCTCTCTCCCCATTTTTCTTTTAAATCCAGGAAAAAAAAGGAACTAAAATGAGCTTCCAACATGACCACCCTTTAAACGGAAGGTAGCAGGTAGGAGGTGAAAAAGGAGAGGTTGGGTCCAGCCTTGCCCTGGGGGTGGAGAGGGCTTGTTGGGTCAGTGACTGAGTTTGAAGTTTAGGGTTTTAAGCTCTACTTGGTGGGGTCTCCCTTGTCCCGGGTTGGCCCTGGGGCCCTGGTGCAGCAGCCTCATTCCTG
>NW_006798464.1:167099-170960 GCF_000442215.2 Lipotes vexillifer | reverse complement strand
TGCTGCAGCATCAGACCTGGCTGACTGCCTAGATCAGCAACTCTAGACTGAGTCCCTCACTCTGCTCTGGGGAAGAAGAGTTCTCTGGTCACATTCACTGTGAGGAACTTGATGGAGATTTCCAATGCCCCTTAGCATATTGAGAAGTCCTGCAAGAAAGGGCACTTTTTATTCTGTTTAACCCTTAGGGTTGAGATCCTTTTTACATGCAATGCTATTGACATCCCTGGAAGGAATGTTCTACTTTGGGGAACACTGGCCTAGCTTTTTCTGCCCCTTGGGACAAAGGTACTTTAATCCAGGGTCAAGGACAATTGTGTTAAGGAAGAAGGGCCCCTGTCTCAGGCAGGAGAGGGGAGGCAGGCTTCTACTTTCTCTCTCCCCTAAAGGACAAAGGTGAGGCCAGAGGCTGTAGTTCTGTCTGCAGGGAAGGGAGGACAAGTCACCTTGAGAGGCAGGGCTAGAGGGAGGGGCTCAGAACCAAATGCAACAAGAGGAACTGTTTTGGGCTTTAAACTAGGGCTTCAGAATCAGGACTGCATTAGAATCACCTGGGGAGATTTTGAAAAATGCAGATTACTAACCTGCCCCCCACTACCAGCAATCTCTAGGGGCACATGAGGCCTGGGAACCCTTGTTTCTCAAAAGCTCCTTAAATGTTTCTGGTTCTAGGCACAGAGGTTACCTCTGGTGACAGCCTTCCAGGCCCCTTTTTCAGTGCCTCGTAAAACTGGCAAACATCTGCTACATCCCTGAGTCATCCTAAAATCCAGGTGTTCCCCTGAACCATCTGAATAAGCAGGTCAAAGTGAGGGGGTTTGGTTGGGAGGCGGAAGGAGCACCCTTGATGGGGAAGGGAAGTAGCAGGGGTAAGGTCAGGGAAGATCCAAGCAGGGGGAAGGTTAGGGAAGATCCAGTGTTTGTTGGGGAAAATACCCCTACATATGACCCAGGGTGGTGGCCAGGACAAGGAAGCCCAGGTTCCTTGAGAGATACGGGAGTCTGGGCTTCCCCCTTGCCTTGGACATTTCTCTTCTAAAGGGTTTTCTTCCCAAAAGCAGCCCTGGGGCCAGGAAGAACCCTGGAAGGACAGAGTCAGAAGGTGGCCCAAGGGTGGGCAATGGGTGGTCCCAGGACAAAAAGTATCCACAGTTGGATGGGATGGCACAGTGTTTATGTGACCTAGCACTTCCTATTACTGGTTTGGACGTGACATATGATGTGGAGGGAGGAGCCTCAGAAGCCTGGTTAAAGATGTGGCTCTGCCAAGAGCAGCCTGTGCCCTCCCAGTCCAAGGCCCTCCCCTCTCTGGGACTCAGTCTCTTCACCTGCATGATGAAGGAGCCAGGTGATTTAAATGTCTCCTTAGTCCCCCTGCGCTCTAATGCTTCATGATTCTGAGAAGGCTCAGGGAAGTTTGCTGATTTCCCAAATCCACCCATTTGGCTAGTGGCTTTCAGTTAGGCCTGAATTTGTTGTGATTTCAACTCCATGTGGTTGAGTAATGGTTCCATTTTAAAGAAAGGAAAATGGAGGTATTCAATGACGTGCCTGCACTGAGATAAGTCTCCAGGTTCCTGATCCTGATTTGGTCCTCTATTCAGCAGCTTCCTCAGTTCTGACGTCCCATTCCTACCTCCCTCCCACCATGGGGATCCTGCTCTTGGGACTGTCACAGCTCAATGGCTCAATGGCTGTACCTGAAGTTCCCTCTAGAGGGCGCTGCTGCCTGGTGCGGTAACCTGACCCTAGCAGGCACTGGGAACCAGAGGTCCTGGCTTCTGACTTTCTTGGGATAGAGTGGCAAAGTGGAGGATGCCTGTTTGGGTGTTGCTGGCACTTTCTTTGTCAAGAATTGAGAGGAATTTATAGTGCACTGGTCCACTGGTTTGTTCATTCATTCATTCAGACTGTGCCCAGCACTGGTTTGGGCACAATGCACACCAGATACAAAAGAGTCCTGCTTGGGCTTCACAGGCACCCCTTCCTGGACAGTAATTTCTCACTGGATCTCGACCTATGAGGGCAGGGCTTAGTATCTCCATTTTACAGATAAGGAAGAGAGATGAAACAATTTCCCCACATCACACAGCCAGCCAGTGCCCAGTTCATGTGACTCCAAGTCAGTGCTCTTCCCCCTGCACACACTGGAGGATGCACACATTGGGCTTCTTGCTGCAGCTAACTGTTCTCCCATCTTCTCACCCCTTGTTGGGAGCTGTGTGTGTGAAGAGGTGCTGACCCTGCACCCCAAGAAGCAGAAGGCATTATTGTGGCAACCGTGTCCCAAACAGCAACCTTCTTTGACCTCATGATCACATGTCCGTACCTGCTGATACTGTAACTTTCCATAGTGGGACCTTTAAAAACCTCAGATAATCATAACAGCTACTATTTTATTGTAGGTCTACTTTGTGTCAAGTCCTTTATTTGCTTTATCTTGAATTCTCTCAGCTGTCTCACAAGCCCAATTTCCCAGGTGCAGAAACTGAGGCTCAGAGAAGATGACTTGTCTAAGTGCTCATAGTTTTGATTTCAACCTGTATCTGGGCCACCAGAGTCCAAATTCTCTCTACTTTACCTCTGTGCCCCTGGCTCTTTTTTCATTTGTTGTGTCCTCTTTATTGCCTGCCAAACTCTCCCTTCTTGCCCCCTACCCCCAGCTTACCTTCCTGCTGTTACACACAGTTGGGCATGGCCTGACCCAATGACTAAATGAAGATCTGGAGCAGAGTTTCTTAATCTTGGCACTAGGGACATTTGGGGCTGTATAATTCTCTCTTGTTGAGGAGAAGGCACTGTCCTGTGCATTGTAAATGTTTAGCAGCATCCCTGGTCTCTACCCACTGTATGCCAGTAGTATCGCTCCTCTCCCATGGTGACAACAAAAATTGTCTATAGACACGACCAAATGTTCCCTGGGGGGCAAAATACCTCCCCAGTTGAGAACCACTGCTTTATAGAAATGAGGGGTCAGGGTCAAGTTGATTATAACCTGTCTTCCCCATTAGACCATGAGTGGCTGGAGGGCAGGAAGAGTGAATTGTTTTATTCACTGCTGTGTTACCCACACCTAGTGCTGTGCCTGGCATGTGACAAGTGCTGCTGAAAGAAGAATGAATGAATGAATGAACGAGTAGTTTCCACAGACATGGTATGTTTCAGGATGAGGGCCTGAAGGCCTAGGTTCCCTGCCAGATCCTCACTGACCCACACTGGGCTGGCCTGGAGCACAATACCTTTTCCTCTCTAGGCCTTGGTCCCCTTTGCCATCTCTTAAACAAGGGTCCTCACTGGCCCTGAAGCACTGGACGTCTGTGGCCTGGGAACTGCCATGTTCCACCTCAGAGGCCCAGAGTCCAGGGGTTGAGGAGAGGGGCTGTCTCCCAGGCTGGACATTGAGATCTGCCCAGTCTTGAGTCTCTCCTTCCTACTCTTGCTCCCCAAGTCAAATCACTTACAGAGAGACGGGAAGTCCCCCCCATCCCGCCCCAAGACCGTATGCAGCAGAGGTGGCTCCTTTTTTGGGTGTGTGTCTTAAAAGGAAAAACATGTAACCTCAAAGGTAACCAAATATCCAAATCACGGTGCCCAGCATCACACACCCCAAATCCACCTATTCATGAGTTTAACAAAAAGCTTCTTTAGGATACACTGTAAGGCCATTGAGAGGGAGAAAAGTCGCCTCTTACACGCCCAGGCCAGCCCACAGGGCTGCCCTCCCAGCACACACATACACACACTCACACACACACACATACTCGGCCGCTTACAAGAAGGCTCTGAGTTTTTAAAAGTAAACTCTACCATTTCCGTTCTTGCCCTGGATTCAACTTTTGAAAAAAGGAACCGTTTTACTGT
>NW_006798464.1:159841-166281 GCF_000442215.2 Lipotes vexillifer | reverse complement strand
CCTTTTTCCCCTACAAATTCCCGTCTCTCTGGTCCTCCCTTTGCCTCAATCCCGCTCCCTCCCTCTACCCCTACCCTTGCCCACCCCCAGCAACCCATCCTCTCCACTCCAGCTCCCACCGTGCCCAGGGGCCCAGACCCCCTGACAGGGTTGGGGCTGTTCTGTTAGGTCAGGGGAAGGAGAGCAGCCTCCCCAGGGGAGATGCCACATGGACAGCCCAACCTTTGCCCCCTGGAACAGGGCTTTCTTAAGGAAGGAGGGTGGTAGTAAAGCTCCCATCAGGACCCAAAGCATGGCCCACAGGCAACCTGGTGACAGCAGGAGAGGACGGCTCCCAGCTCCCATTTCAAGATGTGTTCCCATCCACAGTCCCCCTTTACCAGGGCAGTCCATTAGCCCTGTCTCTTCTTCTGCTCCACTTGTAAGCAGGCTTGTCCTCTTCCTTGAACTTGCCCTTCACTCCCACCTCCAGCTTCCATCACTCGCTGCCTCTACTCCCATGATACTTAAGGGCTTTGTTCCTATAGGGGCAGCAAGGATGCCCCAGCACCTGCCAGCTGGAGCCACGAGGCAGGAATTTCTCAGAGACAGAAATATCATCAGGATCAGAGTCTTCCAAGTTCTTTTGATCACAACCCGCAGTAAGAAATACATTATACAAATATCAAATTTGTGTCTATTTGTGTGTATACATATATATTATCAACATATATACACTTATGTAGACCTGCATAAGTATATATCAGAAAGAAAAGTTTCCAGAAGCAATACTTACCTTTATGACATGGGAGGCACTATGAGATTATTCTTTCCTGTTTCATTAAACCTCCACGAAATTGGTTTCAAAACCAGCAGTTGGACCACTCCTGTTCTAGATGTTCATGTGGGAGCGGACTAAAAATGACACTCCGAACAGGGTCCTGAGGGCTTCCCCTGGCTCAGTTGAGGTCTTCCTAGTATCCAACAAGAAGGGCCTTGGGGGGACCAGGTTCTAGCAGGGATCATTAAAAAAATCCACACCAAAAGTTGGACACACGGTCTTTTACTAAGACAGAACTGGGACCCCAAAGGGGCCTAGAAACCACTAGAGGAGAGGAATTCAGGTTTGTGGTACCTGCTGAGAGCCGAACAAGGCACCCACACTGGGTCTTTTAATCCTCACAAAAATCCCCAATTGGAGGTTTTCATCCCCTTTTTAGAGAAGAGGAAACTGAGTTTCCTTTGTCAAGGAAACCTTGACAAAGTCATGTAGCTAGTAGTTGGCCGAGCCGGGATTTGAACCCGGGTCTGCCTTGGCCGGCAGGCTGCCTACCCACCCACATGGCTCTTTCCCACCAGCTCAGCAGGTGAGCTCTCTCTTGGACTCCCTCTCAGACTGGGGAGTCTGACAGGCCATTCTGGGTCTGTGAGGATGGAGAGTGCCCCATCTTGGCAGGTGGGGGTACAGGCTGCCTGGGATAGGAGTGTGTGTGTGAGAGGGTGACAGGGGCAAAATGTGTGCCTGGGTGTGAGGAAAGGCATGGGGATAGGTGTGGCTCACACCAGACAGCACAGGAGCTCACCCCTCAAGCACACAGACTTCCTCCAAAGAAGTAATAATATATGTTGTTTTCCCCTCTGGATTCTTTGCTCTTGTGTTGATCAGAGGGCTTTCAAATAATAAAGGAAGAATGCCAATTTAAGTATGATTTTTCACTGAAAATTCTAGGAAGGAAAAACTTCTACTTAAGATTAAAATCAGTAATAATAATAATATCGAACAGCTTTGAGTACTTGTCCAGTGGCAGGCACTGTGCTAAGAGCTTTGCTTGGATCACATCACAGCTTCTGTTTATTGAGGACCCGCTATGGGCCGGCACTGAATACAGAGCCTGGCACCTAGGTGGTGCTTAGTAGATGTCAGAGAATGCATGAATGAATATACCAGGCATTTAGCTACAAACTGCACAGAAACACATCTGACTTAAACACAACTTGATGTAACCTGAGGAATTGCAGCATTTCTCTGAGAGAGATTTTCTTCCTTTGGATAATTCCTCCATCCAAAACTTCTTAAACTGGAGAGATCTTTTGTTCTGTAATTTTTTTTTTTCATGTTAGAAGCGTCTCCCCAACCCCACACTCCCACCCCTAACAAGCTTTTGGGTTTTCTCCCCCATTGCTTTTCCATTCCTGAGTAGTCTCTTCCTGGCTCAGTGACTGACAGGCCAACACGCCAAAATGGATCTTCACAGAGCCTCCTAAGCCCCTTTGCCCCTTCTCCCTGGCAGCCCAGAAGACAAGGAAGAGAGAGGAGGATTTGATCCCAGACCTCCGGACCCTTCAATCAGTACGCGTGATCAACTATGGCCTCAGAAAACCTAGATTCTAGTCCTACCCCTACCCCTAAGTCACAGTGCAACCTTTAGTGAATGATCACACCTTTCTAGGTTCACTTTCACTTATCATGAGATGAGATGAGTGTGTTTCAGACTGTCAGCTACCCGCCCACCGCAGCATCCAGGAACCAAAATGCCACACTAACCCAATTCAGCTTTGCATCTTCCTCCCTTCCCTCCTGGTAGCCAGCCACCCCCGCAGAACTGGAATTTACGCATCAATCAAAATGCAGAGACCTGGGCTCCTTAGTGGTGAAACCCTAGAAAAACCCCATCAGAACCCCGCTATGACTGCAAGGAGGAGAAGGATGAAGTTTGGGTTGGATCCTGTCCCCCAATAGGAGATGACTCCCACCCCTACAGTTTGCTGTAGCCTAGAATGTGGGTTCCATTGGCATTGACAACTGCCTACCCAACCCCAGGGGTAGAAAGGGTTCCTGCTCCACCATCACTGGCTTCTTCTGCAGAGGGATCCAGAGATGGAAAGGCAACCCATGGACATGTGTCCTCCCCTCCCCTCCTTTTCCTTGAGAAATGCCCCTTCTTGGTGGCATGTTCAGAGCGCTGCTCTTGTCTCCCTTGCTGCCAGCTCAGGAGCCCTGCCCCAGGCTCTGCCAATTCCTCCTGGCTTTCCCCCACCCCTCCAGGTGCCCAGTGGTCAAGGAAGTGGGACCAAAGGGTTCTCTCAGCCTCTGCTTAGGCACCTGCTGGGTATCTGACACACTGCCATGTCATTTCGTTTATTCCTCAGCCACTCTGCTGCTGAAGAGGCCTCCTCCTTCCCCCCTGACAGCGGGCAGGCCAAGGCTCAGGAAGATGGAGCAACTCCCCCAGCTCAAAAACAGCACAGCGGGATTTGGACCCACAGTTTCCTGACTCTGGAGCTGCTACTCTGTCCACTATGGCTCCTCCCAGACCCTGGGCCTTGAAAAGTGGGTCCCTTAATTCTGGGGACCAGGAGACAAGAGCCCCTCCTCACGTGTCCCTTTGCCCCATTCACTCTGAGTCTGCAACAGCCAGAAAGTTTGCTCAAGTCCACTGCGGACGCAGCCGGTGGATGTCGGGGCCCCCAGCACACACCTCACCGGGGGGTGGGGGGAGACGGAGGCAGCACAGCCTCCAGCACAGAGGGGGCAGCCACAGCACCGCTCCCGACTCGCCAGGCGCCCTGGGAGAGCCTCTCTCTGGAGGGCAGGAGACGGTTACCTTGAAGAGTTGGGCTCCCTTCTCCAAGAACTTCAGTCCCATACAATTGGCGAGGCAGCGGGGTCTCCTGGGGCCAGGAGGCCCGGGTCTCGCCGCGCTGATGGGGAGACGCTCTGGGAGGGCGCTGCGCACCCCTCCTCCTGCCGGCGTCCTGTCCGCAGGTCCCCTCGGGCGGTGGCCGCAGCGGCAGCGTCTGGGTTGCGGAGTCCCGGCCGGCCTAGGGAAGGGACACTGAAAGGCGCCCGGAGCCCCCTGGCACCCGTGTCAGATGCCGGCCGGCGAGGGTGCTGAGAGAGAGACTTGAGCAGCGCCGCGCGCGTCCTCAGCTCCGAGAGCCCCCTCTGGAGCAGCGGGAAGGTAGGTGGGCGGGCGGGCACGGCGCGCGGTGACACATACATAGGGGCGGGCGGGGGAGGGGAAGGCCCAGGAGCGGGGCGGGAGGGGGCGAGCGCGAAGGGAAACCCCACCCCCGGGGGACCCGAGGGGCGGCCGACGAGGGGAGGGGAAGGCACAGGCGTCTGGAGCGCGCTGGTCCCCAGCTCCAGACCGGCGCGCGGCTAGGGAAGCCGCTGGGCGCGCAGGGCGCGAGAGGAGCGCTCCCCGCCGCGGCGCGGCCCCGGCAGCCCCGGCGCCCGCCGGAGGACGGCACCGCGGGAAGGGCTGGAGCGCCCGCGTCTGCAATGCGGTCGGCTGCTCCTCAGTCGGAGGGGCCCGAGAGGGCTGTACCAGCACTGGCAGCCCCTGCGGGCCCGGCTCCGCAGCCGCCGCGGCCGGACAGGGCTCCCCGGCGCCCGCGCGGGGGTCTGCAGCTGACGCCCCTCAAGATGCGATCGGGAGGGGCGTGGCCCCCTGCTCCCAGGCCACAATTCGGAAGGACCCTCCTGAAGAGCTGGCTGAAAGTTTTTGGGGATGGGGTGCGGCGAGATGGCAGGGGAGTGCGGAGCGGGGCTGGGGGTGGCGGTGGGGAGGAAGTTAGGGGACATCGGGGAGGCGTGCTGGGGCTGGGAGCCTCAAGACCAAAGGCTGAGGGTTTTTGAAATCTAGGAGAGACCAAGGACGTCTCATATGAAGCAGGAATTCTCCAGTAGCTGCAGAGACCACCCTCCTTAATTTTGTTTCCATGCAAAAGAATAAAAGAACAGGTTTTGAAGACCTTCTGAGCTGGTTGTTTAATACACATTAATGTTTCATTTAATTTTCTCAAAGAGCCCAATGAGGTAAATACACGTAGATATTACAACTAATCTCCCCTTGCAAAGCAAAAAAAAAAGATGTGAAAACTGAGGCTCAGAGGGTAATGGAGTTACCGATCAAGGTGGGGTTTGAATTCAAACCCAAGGTCATACTCTCTGCTGCTACACAAGCTGCTGGTTCAACTTTAGCACTTTGGGGTACCCAGGCTGGCTGGTGACCTTCAGGGTCCTTATGGAGGAAGCTGCTGGTGATTGACACTAAGATTTAGTGGCCTTGGTCAGTGTGGTAGAAGCCGCTAGACCCCTCATTGGGCAGGGACTGAATGGAGAAAGACAAGAAGTGGGATCTTTGCGGGCTGCCCATTACAGAGATAACAGACCCAGCTTTTCCTTGGCTAAAAGGAGTCAGAGTGCCTCACTTTCCCCAGCGTGAGTCCTCTGGAATTGTGTGGGTATTTTACTGGCCATCTCTTCTGTGGGGCAAGACTGGCCCTGGCCCAGCACATTCTCTGGAGCTGCCCCCCACCCCTTCCCTGCACAGGACAGTGAAGCCTAGGGAGGGCGTGGTGCCCACTCCACCCGCTCGTCCGGGGAGCTGGGGTTAAGGTGTTCCACTGGTTGGCGACTCTGGCTTCACCAGTGTTCTTCCTGAGTCTGTTGGCTTCTCCGAGTCAGGTCTCTAAGTTGCAGAGCACTTTGGGCACTGCTGACAGGACAGTGACCAGAACCCCTTAGGCGGAAACAGCAACTTTCAAAGAAATGGGATGAAATCTTATTAGTTAATGGCCCTAATGTTGGGACCAGGGGAAATGACCCTTCTAGAAAAAAAAAAATCTTTAAAATTCTAACAGGAGGCTCATGAATTCTCATGTCAGTATTCATTCATCAGATGCTCTTGGTGAGAACAAACCGCACCCTCATCTGTGAAATGGGACCATATCTGACATATATCCCAGGACACGTGGGGTGAGTGAAGGACAATTCAATTCAAGGACAAATATTAATTAGGTAATTAATCTTTGTAATGAAGGGAATGAATGTTTATTGATCACCTAGTTTGTGATGAAACTAAGAAGCATATAATAGGCACCTATTGTGTGCCAGACACTGCTTGATACCACGGCCTGGCAGGTGGCTCTTATTACCATTTTACACACTAAGAAGCTGAGACTAGGAGGCCACCCAGGTAGTGAATGAGTGCAGGTTGGCATGACTCCACACTGCCTACCTTTACAGGCTGCAGAAAACCCAGCATGATGGGGGAAGCATTTGGATACTTTAAAGACCGTGTTGAGAGAATCAAAGGACATGAGTGTCTGAAAGCCCTTGGTGGCATATGGATGTTCCCCTATTCAATGCAGGAGTCTACACAAGGGAACTCCTTGTGTAGTATTTCTGATCCTGGTTATCTCTCCTCTGCTCAAATGCTTTGTAGCTGCCCACTGCCTTTTCCAGGCTGCCTGACCTGGTCTACTGTCATGGGCAAGTTCTAACCTCTCACTGCTCAGAGTAGTCTACAGACTAGCACAGTCAGCTGGGAGCTTGTTGGAAATGCAGACTCTCATGCCCACCCCAGACTCAGAATCTGCATTTTAATAAGACCCCCCAGGTGTTTTCTATACCTGCTGATGTTTGAGAGGCACTGTGCTGGCATTGTTCAGCA
>NW_006798464.1:144989-159797 GCF_000442215.2 Lipotes vexillifer | reverse complement strand
TCAGCAGGTTTACTCATTACAGAACAAGAGAATCTCTGAGCTAGGAAGGGCTCTTAGAGAATGTTGAGGACAACTTTTTCTGGGTCTTCACTCAGCCTGGGACTGAGTTCCAGGGCAGGGCACTGGAGACAGCCCTCCTAGGATGCCATGGCTCCATATCCCAGAATTATGGCTGTGTGTCACATCACCCCAAAACTTACTGGCTTAAGACTCATTTACTATCTCTCACGGTTTCTATGGGTCAGGAATTTGGGAGAAGCTCACGCAGGCAGTTCTGGCTTGGGCTGTCTCATGGCGTTGCAGTCAGATGTCAGCTGCAGGCCCAGCATATGAAGGCTAGACTGAGGCTTGAGGATCCAGGTCAAAGGTGGCTTACTCACATGGCTGGTGAGTCGGTGTTTGCTCTTGGCTGGAGGCTTCAGATCTTCTCCTTACAGGGCCTGCTGGTGGAGCTGCCTCATGGCATGACACCTGGCTTCCACCACAGTGAGTGATACAGGAGCCCAAGGGGAAGCCACAATGCTTTTATGTCCTAGCTTTGGAAGTCACACATGGTCATGTCCACTGTAGTCTATTGGTCACATAGGGCCAACCCTGTATTAGTGTGGGAAGGGACATACAAGGGTGTGAATACCAGGGCATGGGGATCGCCGAGAGGCATCTTGCAGGCTGTCTTCTACCCTCCTTTAAACTGACTGTTAGAGGATGGCCAGTCTCCCAGTCCATCTAATTGCATCATCATGTTATTGTCCCTTACATGGTGATACCATGTAAATGCCTTACTAAGTCCAAGTGTAAGGTGTTTTCAGAATTCCTCTGAAGCATCTTTCCAATACCCCTGTATGAGTAAGGGGTCTAGCCTGCTCTCTGGGACAATGCATCTGTCTCAGTTTCTGCAGGACAGGCTTCATTTAGCCCAAGGGGATTTTCATATCATCCCTCTATGTCTCTCCTCACAGCAGAATGCCCTCAGGTCCTTCAACTATTTCCCAAAGGAGTTTCCTTCTGGCTTCCTCACTCTCTGGAAACTCCTGTTTGTGGATGGGCCTCAAATGTGTAATTCCCAGCATTGGATGCCCAAGCTCAGCTGTGGACTGACCAGGGCAGAGCCAAGACAACCTTTCCCTCTCACCGTTTGGGCATTCTGCTCCTACTGGCGCCACCAAAGATTGGTGAGTCTTTGAGCTTATGCTTTTGGTTGATATTGAAACTTGTGGACAGTTGAAACCATCAAACTGTTTTCATGCTGGCCACCATGAAAGGGCTTCCTGTATATCTCAAGCAACAAAACAGGGTTGAGGAGGGGAAGGTTTCCTGTATGTTCAAGAGCACTGGATGTGAATCCCATGTCTGGCACAGAGATCTTGGGCAAGTTTTGTAACCTCTCTGGGTCTTGGTGTTCTCATCTGAAAAATGGAGCTACCTTATGGAATTGTTGTGAGAATTAGAATGAGCTAGGATGTCAGCACCTAGCAAATGATCTGGCTCAAGGTGCAAGGTGGTTAGTTTTCTTCCCTGCTGCCCTTCTTTGCAGTTTGATGTCCCTGAATTAGTGCATTCTCTTCTGTATGCTGGTTTCTGGGTTTGTAAAAGAAGCTAAAAATACTCACCTCATAGGAGTGTGGCAATGATTAATACTATATGTAATGTGTGTAGAAAACGCTGTGATCCTTTCTGGAAGCAAAGGGCCATAGAAACATGATAGAGAAAAGCGTTCTTATTGCAGAACTGGGCCGGGGAGTGGAGTCTTCTGAGAACTAGTGGAACATTTGAAAAGTGCCGTTTTATTTCTTTAACACCGTGCAAGTGACAAACTCAGAGGGAAGTGGGGTGTTACCATGTTGGTTTCTACCATCATAGTTGTCATCATCATCTTCATCATCATCGTCACCAATTACAAAAACACTTTTCAAGCAGGTCTGGGGTAAGAAGAGGTGTAGAAGGATGCTTCCCTAGGTAACTCCAGGCCCCAAAGCTCCTGAAAGCCTCCCCATCTTTCCTTTTCCCCACCCTGCATCCTATGGGGCACCTCCTACAACCGGGCCTGAGCTGAGCTGGCTCTTCTCTGCTTTTCCCTTTATTCCAGCCATCAGAGTCTTTGGAGACTGACCACCCAGCCCTTGTCACACTGGGATTGATGTTTTCATTTTCTTTCACTGGTAAACATTGTGTCATTCTGGAAAATTTTTCCTAGATTTTTACACATTATAGTACAGATACAAAATATGTATAAAATGAACAAATATGGTACCCCACAAAGAAATGCTTGCTAGAAATGAAATATAAGAGGAACAGACAGCAACTCCATAGTTTGAAAATGATCTGCTAAGACACAGGCATGACTTTTCCCCACAAAACTTGGTAATCATTTGATATACGGTGCTGGAGAATAGTCATCTTGACATTTTGGTTGTTTCTCCTGATCTATTTGGTTTTTTAATGTGTATTCCTTCAAGAGGAGAAAACCAGAATATATAAGAAAACTCAGAATATGAGAAAAAGTCTTATTTAAGTAGATCACCTTTTATTCTTAGGACATTTACTTGTTAACATTTTAATCTTGAAAGAGTCATAAAAATAGGCATTAAAAATGCTGGAGGGTCTCTGACTGGTCTCAAAAATCCCAAGTTTAAAAAAATGGGATTTCAGTTTCTTCATGGGCTAGTGCAGCCTCATCATCGTGGTAATATTTATTGGTTTGTTTATTTGTTATTTATAATATTTAATATTTATTATTGTGGTAAAATATAAGTAACATAAAATTCATCATTTTAACAGTTTTAAGTGTTTAGTTCAGTGGTATTAAGTACATGCACATTGTTGTGCATCCATCCCCACCATCCATCTCCAGAACTCTTTCATCTTCACAAACTGAAACTCTGTACCCATTAAATAGTAAACTCCCCATGCCCTCTCTCCTTCCAGTGCCTGGCAACCACCACTGTACTTTCTGTCCCTGAGTTTATCTACTCCAGGTACCTCGTATAACTGTAATCACACAGTATTAGTCCTTTACTGACAGCTTGTTCATTTAGCCTAATGTCTATAAGGTTCATCCATGTTGTAGCAGGCATCAGAATTTTCTTTATTTCACAGTAATATTTACTGGGTACTTACCATATGCTAGGCCCTGTGCTAAGTGCTTTGTTAAACCTCACAATGATCCTGTGAGGTCTTGTTGCCTCCATTTCACTGATGAAGAAACTGAGGACAGGGAAGTTTAGCAAGCTGCTCAAGTTCATGTAGTTGCTAAACGGTAGAACCAGGCATCTAATCCAGGCCAACTGGCTTCAGAGCTCTCATACTTAAAGAAAATGTCAATATCAGTCATTTATTGAGCACCTATGTGCTTGGTACTAGGCTAGGCATTGTACCATTTCCCCCCCCCTCTTTCTTTCTTTTGATATATAATTTACATAGAATAAAGTTCATCTTAAGTATGCACTTTATTCTATGTAATTTTTTTTACATCAACAAACACCATTGTAATCACAACCAAATCAGGATGTAGAACATTTTCAGCTCTTTAGAAGGTTCCCTTGTGCATGTTCTAGTGAGTACACCGTCTCCTGCCCGCTTCCCCCTCAGCCCCCGCCCCAGGAAGATCACTGTTCTAACCTCACTGACAGACCAGTTTTGTCTATTTTTTACTTGATAGAAATGTGATCTTCACATGAGTACTCTTTTGTTGTTGTTGTTTTGGGGTTTTTTTGCGTTTTTTTTTTTTTTTTTTTTTTTTGCAGTACGCAGGCCTCTCACTGTTGTGGCCTCTCCTGTTGCGAAGCACAGGCTCTGGACATGCAGGCCCAGCAGCCACGGCTCACGGGCCCAGACGCTCCGCGGCATGTGGGATCTTCCCGGACTGGGGCACAAACCCACGTCCCCTGCATCGGCAGGAGGACCCTCAATCACTGCGCCACCAGGGAAGCCCGAGTACTCTCTTTTTGTCTGGCTTCTTTCACTCAAACCAGAGGCAAACTGGAGAAGGTGTGGCCCACCCAAAGGGACAGCCACTAGCCAGCTCCAACTAAATGTCGCCATTCAGGAGTTCATGCTCAATGTTGCTGGGTCATGTAGTAGTAGTAATAATAGTAGTTATTATTGTTGTTTTCCTTGAGAAGCCAAATATCTAGATTTTTATGGAATATCAAATTATGATTAATTTGAAAAGTTATAGTACATGTCAAAACACTGAAGGATAAGCAAAATTCATCTATGGGTGGTTGGATGAATACTATGGTGATGGCAGTGAGAATGGACAGGAAAGGACATCTGAAAGGAAGAATCAGAGACCCTGGGTCTTGAGGGAGAGAGAGAGAAGCGAGAATGAAGAATGGCCTCAGGACTTCCCTGGTGGTCCAGTGGTTAAGACTCCATGGGGAACTTGAAAAAAAAAAAAGGAATGGCCTCAACCTTCTGAAGCTGAATGACTGGGAATGGGGAGTCCCTGTCAAGAGCCGGGCAGTCGGGAAGGGCAGCTGTCTTGGAGAGAAAAGACAGGGAGTCCCCTTTGTAGCCAAGTTGGGTTTTCTGAGGTGGAGGGACATCCAGAAGGAGGTGGCCAGCAGGCGGAGGGGAATGTGGGTCTGGGGCTTGGGGAAATGCTCGGCCTGAGATTCCACACGTCTGATTTTAATATAAGATCAGGGAACATTAAATTCCAGTCGACAAATGCTAAAATGTACTTTAATTTCATACTGTAACTAATTAAGGGAGAGAGTAGAAGGGCAGAAAAGGGGGTAGAAGAGAGGCTGTTGGAGAGAAATGCAAGGATGCGCAGAAACAGGAAAGGAATGCCAGAGACCCTGACGCACCAAGGAAAAGCGACGCATGTAAGGGAGTTCTAGAGAAAAAGAAATGTGGACAAATATCAAGCGGTGAGCTTCCATCAGCCGTAGACAAAACTAGGGTTTGATTGCATGACAGCTGCATCTTGTGGCTATTAGGACCTTGTAGCTAATGAATTTTTAAATTCATTTTTTGAATGACTATTGTATTTTTGCAGCTATAAGCAGAAATACAATATGAATCTGATGCTTCGTGGCACTTACTCCTAGGCCCAAATAAATGAGATCAACAGCTATGACCTTCTTATATACACTGGCCAGATCTCACCATGGAACCATGGCATCAAGTCCACCTTAGGTCCCAGATCAAGCCAGAAGTCCAGCCCTGCAAAAGTCACCCCAGCCTTCCTGAGGATCCCTGGCTTGATAAGGGTATGTATAGTTCAGGCTAGAAGTTCTCCACAGAGTTGTGTCAGAGCCAGTTTAACCTTTGAGAGATGAAGAAAAGAGACATGGTAAAATTCATTCAGCTTAGGGGGTGGTGTCACTTAATTGTTCTTTCTTGCCTCCCATCTTCCACAATTGAAGGAATAGGACCATTGAGTCCCACTATTGTGCCTACAGAGTAAAATGGTCGACCAGGTCCTAAGTTTGTGTGTGTGTGTGTGTGTGTGTGTGTGTGTATGTGTGTGTGTGTCAAAGGAATAGTAGCCATACAGCTACCAAAGGGACACTTACAATTGAATTCAAAAACAGAAAATTGACAAATGAGAGTGACTTAAAGCCATAACAAGCAAATATGTATATATAAGAAAATTAATACTCAGTAAAACTCCCTGATTGAGAGGTGATAAATGACAGATGCAGAGGAGAGAATGGTTAGCATTGAGTGGGGTGAATCAGGGAAGACTAAGAGGGCAAGGAAAGTCTATGAATATCTGGGGGATAAATAAATAGTAATTACACTGGAGGGGCAGAGGGCTTCCTCCCCAAGTACCCTCAGTCTGCAAATCAGTTGTTGCCTGTGCCCAGGTGAGCTGGGTCCCACTGCCTGTCCAAATCTCACACCCATAAATTTTCTCCCCATCACTGGCCCCTCTGCATGCCTTAGCTGGAAACGTGGCTTTTCCAGAGTCAAAAGCCAGAGCACAAGGCCCCTATTCACCCTGCTGGGTTTGAAATTCTCCTCCGAAATTCCTTTAACTGCAAACGCCTTCTCCCAAGTACACTGTGCATCTTTTCAAATTTCAGACATAAACAGCTGTGTAGCCCCACCTGGCAACCCCCTCTCACCCTCCTGATAAAAATAGAAGGGGCTGAGGTGGGGAAAGCCGTGGGCACAGTGGGGTTTTGTGGATCAGCTGTTTGCACGAGTGTTCCTGACCCTTCTGCCTATTTTGGGAAGGGGTTTCTCTCAGGGAAGCTTGGAGCTGGATTCTTGGGGGATTTGTCATCCCTGGCACCTTGGCCCCTTCCATTCTGGGCCCAAGACGCATCTCTGTGGTTGTGTGTTTAACTCTGTGTCCCAGGGAGAAACACCTTTACCTGTGGTTATTGGCTTGGGTGTCAACTCTGGTGACTGTGGGGGATGGAAAAAGTGGTGGCAAGAAGTGCGGGGAAGCAGCTCGTTTGCAGAAGCCACTGGTGTGAAAACTGTCACCAGACCACCAAGGCAGGCACCATGACCCCACGAGCAGGTGAAGGGCTTTTAGAGGTAATAAGCTCTTACCTTGTACACTTGGTTCCACTGTATGGGACAGGGGTGAATGAGCAGTGCAGGGCGAACTGGCAAGTTCCATGAGATGGGCCTTATGTGAACTGTTCTAGGTCCAGCTATACCGTTTACCAACGATGTGACCTTGGACCTCAGTTTCCTCCTTAGTAAAAGAGGAATTTCAATATTCCCATAGAAAGATGCAGATGGGATCCTGCTGCTTCTCTGCTTACAACCATCCAGTGGTTTCTGGTTGCATTCAGGACACCACGGCCAACAGAGCTTGAGCAACCTGGCCCTGCCTCTCTCACCTCATCTTCCCACGAGTCACCTTACTCTTCCCCTCTGTGTTTTGGCTCCATTTCATCTTCAGATTGTACTTTATTATTTTTTTTTATAGATTGATTTATTTTTGGCTGCGTTGGGTCTTCGTTGCTACACGTGAGCTTTCTCTAGTTGCGGTGAGCAGGGGCTCCTCGTCGTTGCCGTGTGCGGGCTTCTCATTGCAGTGGCTTCTCTCGTTGCCAAGCACAGGCTCTAGGCGCGTGGGCTTCAGTAGTTGTGGCACGTGGGCTCAGTAGTTGTGGCGCGTGGGCTCAGTAGTTGTGGTGCGTGGGCTCAGTAGTTGTGGCGCACGGGCTTAGTTGCTCCGCGGCATGTGGGATCTTCCCAGACCAGGGCTCGAACCCATGTCCCCTGCATTGGTAGGCGGGTTCTTAACCACTGCGCCACCAGGGAAGTCCCTCAGATTGCACTTTAAATATCAGAGAGGCCTTGCCTGACCACCCAACTTCTCTGCCTCCCCCAGTTTCTATTACGGCATCTCATTCCTTCCCTTCCTGGGCTAGACCACGCCTTGCTGGTGTGTATTTTGAGCTGTTTACTTGTGTAGTGTCCACCGCCCTCTCTCACCAGACTCTGAGCTTCAGGAGGGTAGGGACACATATCGTCAGCTCCCATCTCAGTGTGGGGCATTGCAGCCTCCCAATCGATATTTGTTAAATGAATGAGTAGGTCTAGTTTGCTCTCCTTTGTATCTGCTGTGTCTGGCACATTTAGAGAATCTAGAAGTGAATCATAATAACTCACATGCGTTGAGCACTCTGTGTTAGGCACTGTTCTAAACATTTTATGTCTAGTAACTCATTTAGTAACCATAGTAATCTTACTGTTTGTTAATGGCCCTCACAACTTATTCCTGTTTTACAAAAAAAGAAACTGAGGCCCGGAGAGGTCAAGCCCCTTGCTAGTGAACGGCAGAGCAGAGATTCAATGCCAGACAATTAGGTCCCAGATATTGTGCCTTTAACCCCTCACCATCCTGCTTGAATGAGAAGTGAGTGAAGGAGAGCAACTAGCTCATTGCAGGGGCTCATAAACATTCATTTATCCTTTCCCCCTCCCTGTCCACTTGGTTGAAAGGGTCAAATTAGAGCTATATAAGACAGTAAAGATGTGTAAGGTATAAAATCTCTAAGGGTGTATAGGGTGAGGCCTCTGTACTGATCAGCCAGCCTCTATCAGCCAGGAGAATTTCCTGGGCATGGTGGGGTTAAGAGAAGTCTAAATGACAGGAGAGAAGGGTGATGACAGGCCAAGGCCATGGGCTGAGGCTTGAGCTGGCAAGGGTGGGGAGCAAAAATGACTAGAAGCTACAAATTGCATAAGATAGCCAGTTAGACAATTGACGGGAGAAGAGGAGTACCGCTAAGATGCTTTAGGACGTGAAGCTGAAGATGATGACCCAGCAGGGCCGTCAAGTCAGGACCCACAGATGGGAGTTCTCCTTTTCCAAGATGAAACCACAGAAGATGTAAAGTTAGTTTTCTTTAGTCAAACTTGGCAAGAAGTGTTCGAGCTCCGTAGTCTGACGTCAGACATCAGTTCATATGTCATGGTTCGACTTCTGGCATTTGCTTGGCAGCCTAAAATTTGCCACCTGTAGCTGCCTAACCCTGACTCTAACACTGAACCAGAATCTACCAAATCAGGAAGAGTTGGCATCTTTGACTCAGAGAAGATTATAGATTTGGAGTCTTCAATCTGGGCAGGAGTCTGTGGAATCCTTACTCTTTCATTGTGTTAGGACTGAGGTGTTGACTTGGACCCCAAATTAAAAGTGGATGATGGGAAAGCAAAGCAGCATGGGTCACTGGGAATAGTGATACTGAACTTGTTCTGTGCTGGTTGGCCTTTGGCCTATGTTTCAGTCAGGATAGGCTGGGTTATGCTTCAGTAACAACAGTCCCCAAATCTCAGTGAGTTGAAATAACAAAGATTTAGTTCTTGCCCACGTCCACTGTGGATAGTTGGGAGCTTTGCACCAGGTCATTATACTCGAGATCAGGCTGATGGAGCAGCCGCCATCTGGAACATTGCAGGTTTCCATGGCAGAGGGGGGAAGAGAGCCCTGGAATGTTGTATATCAGTAGTTAAATGCTCCAGCCCAGAACTGGCACACGTCACTTCTGGTTACAACTTACTGGCTAGAACTAGTCAGGTGATCCCATCCAGCTACTGTGGGAGAGGAAGTGTAATCCTATGTGCCAGGTGGATGAAAAGCTGGAATATTGTGAAAGGCATGATTACTGTCTCTAGTCAGTATCTCAGTGGTCGAATAAGGTTTGGGTTCCACCTGGCTATTTTGGTCCCTGGGATCCCTTCTTCAGGGGTCAGAATATCTCCCAGAGTAGGTAAGGGTGATATGATGCATGGGGGGCTGGGGGTGCAGCCTGGATGGCCCCATTATTGGATCCTTGTTGCCAGAACAGCCTTCATACTCTGACAAGGGTCTTGGACATTTGGTGGAACCCCATTTAGTGCCCATTTACCTGTGGTCTAGACCCACTCTTCTGGAAAGAAAGGAGGGCAGCCTCCTCCTTGTGTTCCTTACCTGGGCATTTGGGACCTGGAGGCCCCACTTAAGATGTGTTCAAGCCTTTGACACAAGGTGGTGCGTTCAGTGTGCTTGCCAGGGTGAGGGCTCCTCTTTACTCTAGGATTGTTAGCTTTGCAGAAGGCCCCTTTCCTTCCCCATAGCTTTCTTCCTTGTCTTCTGGGACCAGATCTTGGAGGCCACTGGGCTCTCCAAAAGGTGGAGGCATCACTGGAGTTGGTTGTGGTCTTGCCGGCTATTCCCATTTGGGGACCTCTTGCAGGCTTACCTGTTCAGCTGGTCAGTAAGGAGCTCTGATGATACCTAAAAATGATACAAACAAGGAATGATTATAAGAAAAGAATGGAGCATCTTGTGCAGTGACAGCAAGGATGCAGGGAGGCATACCTGGAGCCACAGGGCTCCGCTAACCTAGTTGCGGCTTGGCCCTGGCTCCAGGAAGCCTGCCTTTCCTCACTCAGCAAAGGAGGGAGAAGCTTCCTGGCTCATTGGGACAAGGGGAGGATATAGGCTAAGAGATTCCAAGCTGTCTCCTTAGGCAAGACACACAGAACAAAATCCAAGGGTCTGTGCTGTGACTAAGGCCTGAGAAGCCTCAAATTGCTTCATTTTTGGTCCAGGGAAGCCGTGGGGCCTTGGCCTGGGTCCATCCGTGAGAATCTAGGAGTTGAAATACTGTGGCCTAGGAAGAGCCAGGAATGGGGAGTGGAGGTGGGGATCAAGAGCCAGGTCATAGGAGAAGGCCTAACCATCCATAGCGCCCCTGCACTATGTAAGATAGGGCTCACCTGGAGGCAGGTAAAGGTTTCATGAGGACCCAGAGCTAGAGAAGATGCAGGAAGGGACCAGTGATTCAAGTCAAAGAAGTAGAACCCTGGGAACATGAACGCCTGGCTGAAGCTGTGGATTGGAACCTGGGGTGGAGGAGTCAAGAGAAGGGACAACCAGGCAGCTTGTCTACAACAGGGGCCTTATTGAAGGTCATGTCTTGTCTTTGGGGCTTTGTTGGTGACAAATCTAGAGAAGGCATTGGCATGACTGGCACATGGCATAGCGTGGGCAAAAGACAGGAGGCAGAATAGAATGACTGGAGAGGCCACCCTGAGTAAGCTTGACTCGAATGGGGAAGGGGCCAAGAAGACTCAGGACACACTAAGGGGTTCTGAGCAAGAGGAAACTGGCATTGATATTTCTGCATGTAAAAACCCTGCCCCATTGTCAGGGCCCAGCTCAAATGCTACCCCATCTAGAGAGTTCTACCATAATCTAGGGTCAAAATATACCTTCTTCTATGATTCTATATCTGTCAGTTCTTGTCATAGGTGCCTTGTGCTCGAGTTAGTTACGACTGTCTCTCCCAACAGCCTGATCTCTCTGTGGACAGGACCCCACCACAGGGGACTCCCAGCTCAGCACCTGGCTCTCAGGTATCTGAGAAGCCAAGGGGAAGGCAGCAGGACGTGATGGGTCCTTTCCCCATCTTCCAGAGTGCTGCTTCTCCAGGGACGTTCCAGGACCACCTGCCTTCCAGGTACTTGGGCTGTTTGTTTAGAATTCACCCCAGACTTGCCAAATCTGACTTTCCAAGGTTGGCCCCCCAAATCTTCACTTTTTTGCTTTCTTTTAAAATTACTGTTGGGACTTCCCTGGCTCTCTAGTGGTTAAGACTTTGCCTTCCAGTGCAGGGAGGGCGGGTTCGATCCCCAGTCAGGGAGCTAAGATCCCACATGCCTCGTGGCCAAAAAACCAAAACACAAAACAGAAGCAGTATTGTAATAAATTCAATGAAGACTTTAAAAGTGGTCCGCATCAAAAAAAAATAATGTTAATGAAGCATAATTTATGCATAACAAAATGTACCCATTGTAATAAAGTTTGATGAGTTTTGGTAAATTTACACAGTCATGTAACCATCATTTCCATCATGATATAGAGCATTTATTTCACACCAGAAAGTTCTCTTTTGCTCCTTTGCAGTCAATCAACTACCCCACTTGGCTCCAGATGACCACTTCTATTTGTTTCTAGAGATTTGTTCCAGAATTTCATATAAATGGAAACTTGTGATGTGGTAGGTTGAATGGTGGTCCCAAAGATGTGTCCTAATCCTTGGAACCTGTAAATGTTACCTTATTTGGAAAAAGTGTCTCTGCAGATGGGATTAAGTTAATGATTTTGAGATGAGGAAATATTTCTGGATTATCTGGGTGGGTCCTAAGTGCCATCACAATTGTTTTTATAAGAGAGAAGTAGAGGGAGATTGAATAACACACACACAGGGGGAAATCAGTGTGAAGACGGAGGCAAAGATTAGAGTGATGTGGCCATAAGCCAAGGAATACTGGCAGCCACCAGAAGCTGGAAGAGGCAAGGAATGGAATCTCTCCCAGAGCCTCCGAAGGAGTGCAGCCATGCCGACATCTCGATTTCAGTCTTCTGGCATTCAGAACTCTGAGAGAATAAATTTCTGTTGTTTTAAGCCACCAAGGTTGTGGTAATTTTTCACAGCAGCTCTAGGAAATTAATGCATGTAGTATGAAATTTTTTGTGTCTGATTTCTTTTGTTCAGCTTGATTTTAATATTCCTCCATGATATTTGTGTTCACAGTTCATTTTTCTTATTTCTAGTAGTATTTCACTGTATGGATATTCCACAATTTGTTTATTCATTTTACCTATTGATGAATATTTGAATTGTTTCTAGATTCAGAGTATTATGAATAAAGCTGTTATGAACACGTTTCTGTGTGTGTGTGTATGTGTGTATACATGTATTTTATTTCTCTTGGGTAAATATCAAGGGGTGGAATTGTTGAGTTATACTATATGTTTAACTTAATAGGAAACTATCAAGTTCTTTCCCAAAGTGGTTGTACTATTTTGGATTCCCATGAACAATGTACAAGAGTTCCAGTTACTTCACGTTCCCACCAACACTTGATTTTGTCAGTCTTTTATTTATTGCATATGTATATGTAATAAATAAAAATATATAATTCAACTTTAATTAAAAAGTTATGATCTATATATTATATATAATCTATAATAAATATACATATTTATGCTAAAGTTAGTTATAGGTTATATTTAATAAATATATATGTACTATATATAATAAATATACTGAATATATGTAGTACACACATAAATTCTGAAAAACACTTACTAGTTAAAAAAATGCTTCTTTTTTTCCAAAAAAAAAAAAAGTAAAAAAGTTCATGATAAGTGATGTACAAAGGTGATACTTTAATATTACTGGAAGATTGAAAATACTAGTAGTTTTAACTATAGAAATATCTATATATGAACCAAATGATATTTAGTGTAAAGTGTAGATATTTAGTGAAGTGTAAAGTTGTAGACTTGAAATCTTTCATTTTTATTTTCTTAAATTTTGTGTTAAAAACCAACATAATTCTTCAAATGTTATTTCACAAATGTTATGATCAAAAAATATGGAACGCTTCCCAAATTTGCATGCCATCCTTTCACAGGGGCTGTGCTAATCTCTGTATCATTCCAATTTTAGTACATCAGTCTTTTAAATTTTAGTCATTTAAATGAATGTATAGAGGTACTTCACTGTGGTTTCAATTTGCATCTCCCTAAATAAGCATTTTTTGGTGTGCTTATTGGTCATTTGTATATTTTTCTGAAATGTCTGTGCAAATCTTTTGCCCATTGTGTGTGTAGGAGGTGTTGTTTAATTTCTTAGTGAACTTTAAGAGTTCTTACTGAACTTTACAAGTCCTTTGTTGAATATAAATATTGCAAATATTTTCTCCCAGTCTATGGCTTTCCTTTTCATTTCTTTGACAGTGAATTTCATAGAGTGGAAGTCTTTAATTTTGATAAAGTTCAGATTTCCAGTTTTTTCCCTGTATAGTTAGTGTTTTTTGTGTCCCACCTAAGAAATCTTTGCCTACCAAGGTCAGAAAGATATTCTCCTGTTTTCTTCCAGAAGTTTTATAGTTTTAACTTTTATGTTTAGGTCTGTGATACATCTTGAGTTATTTTTTGTGTGATGTGAGGTAACAGCTAAGATTAACTGTTTTTCTTACAGATATTCAGATTTTTCAGCACCATTTGTTGAAAAGACTACTTTATCCCTGTTGAATTACTTTGGCCCTTTTGTTGAAAATCAGCTTGTAGGTTGTTTACCCATTCATCCATGGACGGATCGTGTGTTTTTGAAGTTACTTGATGATATTACTTTTTAGATTTCTTTTCCCAAATGGTTTGTGGTTCAAATCTGCATTTTTTTTTTTTTTTTTTTTAAAAGTCTGCACCTGCTGAGGAGGCAAGAGACTTTATCTTCCCTCTTTGTTTCCTGGGGCGTGAGGAGAGGGGTGTTTTTTTTTTTTTTTTTGAGGGATAGAGTCAGTAATTGAATCATCGTAGTTTCAATTATAAAAATTTCAATTTTAAAAATCATAGTTTAATTATACTTAAGAATTGAATCATTTCTCCCTTATCTTTTTTTGAGGACCTATGAATACTTTCAATCTTTTGGTCTCTATCCCTTATATGTGTACATAATTAGTCCTCAGTATATGTATTTTTTTTTTATAAATAATACACAATGTATTTATTTATTTATTTATTTATGGCTGTGTTGGGTCTTCATTTCTGTGCATGGGCTTTTCTCTAGTTGTGGCAAGTGGGGGTCACTCTTCATCGCGGTGCGCAGGCCTCTCACTATCGCGGCCTCTGTTGTTGCGGAGCACAGGCTCCAGACGCGCAGGCTCAGTAATTGTGGCTCACGGGCACAGTTGCTCCATGGCATGTGGGATCTTCCCAGACCAGGGCTCGAACCTGTGTCGTCTGCATTGGCAGGCAGATTCTCAACCACTGTGCCACCAGGGAAGCCCCAAATCTGCATTTTTACCAAGAACCTTTGGTGATTCTTGTACTGGCTAAAGTATGAGACCCTTGGGTCATAGGGCATTGGTTCCTAATCAGGAATAGAAATGATAATCACCCAATGCCAGGGCTCCACCTTCAAAGGGCCTGATTTAGCAGGTCTAGAGTAAGCCCCCAGAAGAGAACTTCCCCGACTAAGAACTATTGATTCTTTGCTTAAGAACAATGGATACACCCTCTCCTTTTCATTCATGTGTTCCTTAGACACATAACGACTGGCTCTTCTGCTGGGCTCTGAGGTGCCTCAGTGAACAACGTTTGTTTGAACAAGCAAACAGACCAGTGCAGCCCCTTGTGTGCAGGTGGGTCTGACAGAGCCTTGTGGGAAGAGTGGGTGAATCTGGTGGTCCTGGGTGCCACTGTGGATGCTGCAGTTTGGGGATACAGGGAGCCCCTCTTTGTCCTGCAAAGGCCCCCATGAGGCCTAGCTATACCCCTGTGCTGGTTAGAGTCTGAGCATGAATTCCTTCTTGAGGTTAAGACTGCAT
>NW_006798464.1:101323-144979 GCF_000442215.2 Lipotes vexillifer | reverse complement strand
CTACACTTGTGAACTTTCTGGCTTTGTCTTGGGACGGCTACGTCACGCTGTCTCCAAGTGCTCTGTCCCTAGTGGAAAGTTTTGGTCTCTGGAGGTGCTGAGAGAAGGCAGCTCTGTTGGGTCTGGTGGATTCTGTGACTGCTGAGCTGTCCACATAACTTGGTCTCGGTCCACCCTGCCCTGTTTGTTTGCCGTCTGGGTCGCTTCTCCTAGTAGGGTTGACTGTCCCTCTTGCCCAATTTCACACCAGACCTGAAGCCATTTGGCCTTTCTTCCTCCCCTCCTCCACCTGATCAGTGCTTCTGGGCACGTTGTCCAGACTGATTGCTCAAAATGTGCAAACCCAGCTCAATAGACATGGCATCCAGGCCTTGGAGGCATTAACCAAGCTCAGCTTTACATGGTTTTCTTTCTGGTCTGGGCTAGAGCCCTGCAGTTCTGTAAGGAGAGGGGAGCCTGTTTGCTGTTCCATAGAATGGTCCAGAAACTCCAGCAACTGGCTGTTGCCCTGGAAGTGGAGGTAGCCTGGGCACTGGGGCACAGCTGCTTTAGCTCTGAAATTGGTCAGAAGCAGTGGTTCTCAGCCCTGGCTGCACACGAGTATCACCTGGAGAACTTTGAAAGCTTCTGGAGCCCGGGCTCTATCCCAGAGCAATTCAGCCAGGATCTCTGGAGGTGGGATCAGGGGTTACGGTATCTGTAAAGTTCCCCAGGTGATTCCAACACACTGCAAAGTGTGAGAGCAGCTGCTCTATCTAAAAGGACAACACCATTGAGACGAGGTGAGGCAGAGTTGGGGCGTCTGGAGCCAACCTTAGTCGACATGCCTCCCTGGATGAAATATGGCACAGTCTATTTTGTTTTTGATTAAAATTATAGGGGTATCACCCCACTTTCTCTTTTTAAAAAGTATTTTATTTATTTATTTATTTTTGGCTGTGTTGGGTCTTAACTGTGACATGTGGGATCTTCCTTGCGGCATGCAGGATCTTTCGTTGTGGCTCGAGGGCTTCTCTCTAGTTGTGGTGCGCAGGCTCCAGGGCATGTGGGCTCTGTAGTTGTGGCACACCGGCCTAGTTGCCCCGCGGCATGTGGGATCTTAGTTCCCTGACCAGGGATCGAACCCGCGTCCCCTGCATTGGAAGGCGGATTCTTTACCACTGGACCACCAGGGAAGTCCCTCACCCCAATTTATTTAAATCTCTATTTCAGCTGTAACTGATGCTCTTCCAGTGTCCACCCTAAGATCACCTTTTGCGTGCAAAACATATTCCCTCAGGCTGGGGAACAGGCTGCAAAGGGCACAGGCTTTGTTTGGCTCTGTGTTTCCAGTCCTTTGCATGCTGCCATGATACCAAGGATTGGTGATTAGTTGCAGAGCAGGGCAGTGACTCAGGAGAGCTGGTTGGTCTAGGGGCTTTAGGCTCATTCTTTAGGCTTCTCCTATCCCACCTCACGACTCAGCCCTGATTCTCATCTTGGGATTGTCATCCCCACAAACCCCCAATCCAAGCATCCTGCTTTCCTACCACAATGGCTTCTCCTTCCGGCCACCTTTGGCCCCCATCCTGCTACATCCTCAGTGGGATCTCGACTTTCTTCTAGTCTTCACCCTCTCCTTCTCTCTTACTCAATCTATGATTTCAGTAACTCTTTTGCCAGCCCCCTACACTCCTGCACCCATCCTGTATTTTATAGAGAAAATTGAAGCTTTAGATTAAGATTCTGCAACTTCCAAACCCAGCAGTGTCCTCACTCATTCTTCCCCCAACCTTCCTGTTGCCATAGTGGAACCTCCTTCCCCCTCTCTGAGGCCTGTCTTCCAGCTCACCTCGGAGACCCCATGCATCCCCCAACCCCACTATCTTCTCAGGACCTCCCATTGGTGATCCGTTCTCTCTTTTGTATTTTCAACCACTGGCTTTCACCTCCATCAGTCTACTGAAACAGCTTTGGGTGACGTTACCTTTGAACTCCCATGTAACCAAATCTGTTGGATTTTTTACTCTCTGTTTGACTGACCTCCTGACCTGTCAATAGCAGGGGGCACAGCTGACCACACCCTTCTTCAGGTCCCCCCCTCCCTGCTCTCCTGACTTCCTTCTACCTCTCTGCTCACTCCTCCTCAGTCTTCTTTGTAGACTCATTCTTTTCTCACAAGCCATTAAATGTAGACATTCCCCAAACTGGGTCCTAGGTGCCATTATCCTTCTGTTCAAAGCCAGTTACAAACTGTCCAAAATTCATTCTTTTGCTTGTGGATGTCCAGCTTTCCTAGTACCATTTGTTGAAGCAACTGTCCTGTTTTCATTGAATGGCCTCCACTACATGGCACCTTTGTTGAAAATCATTTGACCATATATTCAAGGGCTTATTTCTGGGGTCTCTATTCCATTCCATTAGTCTATATATCTATCTTTATGACAGTGCCACACTGTTTTGCTTATTATAGCTGTGTCATAGGTTCCTCTTTGTCACTTTAAAAAACATTTAGTTTTTGTTTTTTCACAGATGTATGTATGTGTCTGTGTGTGAATACAGCTTAAAGAGTCAATTATACTTTAAGGCTTATTACTCTACCTCTCAAATCAGACCCTGCCTCTCTTTGTTTTTTGCTCCCTGGAGGCAACCACTTCAATTCTTGTATATTTTTCATTTGGAATTCATTCTATATCCTTAAGTAATATGAACATAGTAATACTTCTTGGTTTTTAGGTTCTAGGCATTATCTATTGACTTCTCATTGTGTTGGAAATGAAGATTTAGCTCTCTTTCACCACCATCTCCCAAAATGTGCACACTTTCTGTCCCCATCATCCTCCTGGTAGAGTTAAATCATAATTTTGGACAAATCAGTAAGAGCATTACTATGAGAGTGGAAATGTGCTTCACAGCTCAGCCATGTAGAATACTGTCGTATATTTTCTTTTCTTACAGAACTTCTTGTTTTCCCTTGACTTAAGAATATTTTTATTTGTTTGCTACATTTTCTATGTATGTATAATTCATTCAACCCCAGAGGGTGCCTGGGAGCTCCCTTAGCACAACTCTGCTGAACATGAGGAAGCCTGTAATTTGGGGATGGGTCATATATCCCTGAACAGGACACCTTCCTTTGCTAGCAAGAGGCTTGTCCACTGAGAGGTGATTGGAGTTTCCTTCTATATATGAGGTGCTGGGCTAGGGTGACAGGGATGGATGTGACAGTATTTTGCACACCAGGTACTTACACTTGAGTAAGAGAGATGGTATTGAGGCAGTCATTCCAGTCTGAGGCAAACTTTGATGAGAAGAATAAGAGCAACTGCAAATTTGAGAGAGGACAGGTTAGGAACAATTATTTCTAAGTAGAAGATTCAGGGAAGTCTTTAGCAGGGAGCGGGTATTTAAGCTGAATTAAGATTTCAATGGGAAAGGTTAGTGGTGCAGACAGAATGACATTTAGGTGCAGGGAAAAGGAGGAAGCAAATGTACAGAGATTGGAAAGTGTACTGTGGGTTCAGGGAAAGATGGGAGGCCTGGTGTGGCTATGATGGGGGATGCGTGGGGATGCATCAGACAAAGGAGAGCTAATTCTGTGCTTGGGCATCTCTGTGCTAGGACTGGGTTCAGTCTTTTATAGGCACCAAACTAGTAGTTCTCAAAATGTTGTCACCTGGAAATTTGTTAGAAATGAAAATTCTTGAGCCCCACCCAGACTCATGGAATCAAAAACTCTGGGAGCAGGACCCAGCAATCTGTGTTTTAACAAGCCCTCTAGATGGTTCTGATGCATGCTAATGATTGAGAACCATTACCCCATCCAATTTGATGCTTACAACAACGCCATAGCCGAGCACTTATTATCCCCATTGTACAGATGGGGAAGCTGTCTCAGAGTGAGAAGGTAACTTACCCAAGGTCCGGAGGGGTGCTGGAGCCGGCTTGCACTGGTTCTTGAGAGCAAATTATAAGCATCTCTTCCCAACTCTAAATTTAGTGATGTCATATTGGTAGTTTGAAACTGGCCATAGTGGAAGTATTAACACCATGGAAACTGGCAAAGGCCACAAATCAGGGTGTCAAGCCCACCCCGAGAGCCAGTTGTTAAACATTCACCGGCATAGCACTCTCAGGGCACTCAGTTGGTAAGTGGTTGGTAGGCCTGGGTCTTGAACCCTGACAGCCTGGCTCCTAAGTGCACGCTCTTAACCACTAGGTTAAACTTATTCTGAAAGTCTGGAAAGATGGTCTGGGGCCACAATGTGGAAATCTTTTAAGTGCATGGTAAAAATTTGGGCTTTATTCTGTACACACTGGAGTTTTCAGAATTTTGAATGGGTAAGTGATAGGATTGTATGTTTAGGCAGGAGAACTAAATTGTTGGCTGTGGCTTTTCACTTTGCAAATATGGTGAAAAGGTGGGATTGAGGGGGTGTTGTATGGAAAGTCAAAATACATAGTTACACTCCATAGAGAAGGGCCTCCACAGCCAGGGGTTTGCCCATTCACAGAAGAGGTCATGCAGCACTGCACAGCAGATGCCTCGTGCCTCACAAAGCCTTCTTGTTCTACAGGAGAAAGGTCCCCTGTCTCTCACTCCAACCATCTGCCACAGTGTGTACTGGCCTTAACGCAGCCCTGCTGGCCAGAGGTGTCTCAGGAGTCCCTGGTCCAGGTCATCATTCACTCTGCAGCCACTGTAGCAGACCAAGTGGTCACTTACCCACATTCACTCCTCCTTCCTCAGGGAACCTCGAGGGTTTTCAGGCCCCCTTCACATCAAGGCAGCCATGTGCCTCTGGGAAGGGTGGACAACCCTTGGATCCCAGAGGGTGAATCCTGATTGGGTTTAAACCAGCAGTTCTCAGGACTGTTAAAAATTGAGGACCCTTAACAAGCTTTTGTTTATGTGTTATATCAATTGATTTTACCAGATTAGAAATTAAAGTGGAGAATTTAAAAATTATTTATTAATTCATTTAAAAAATAACAGTAGAGGACTTCCCTGGTGGCACAGTGGTTAAGAATCTGCCTGCCAATGCAGGGGACACGGGTTCGAGCCCTGGTCCGGGAAGATCCCACATGCCACGGAGCAACTAAGCCCGTGTGCCACAGCTATTAAGCCTGTGCTCTAGAGCCGGTGAACCACAACTACTGAGCCCACGTGCCACAACTACTGAAGCCCACGTGCCTAGAGCCCATGCTCCACAACAAGAGAAGCCACCACAATGAGAAGCCCACACACCGCAACGAAGAGTAGCCCTTGCTTGCCGCAACTGGAGAGAGCCTGCGCGCAGCAGCGAAGACCCAATTGAACCAAAAATAAATAAATAAATTTATAAAAACAAACAACAAAGAAATCCCCAATCTGTTACTAAAAACAACAACAACAACAACAACAGTAGACCCATTACATGTTAACATATTTTTTATGACAGATTAGTACATTTTCTAACACAAAAATATTTCATGGGACTATCTAGTTGTAAAAGAGAGGAGTATTCATGTATTGTATAGTTGAAACTTGCTAAGAGAGTAAATCTCACCACACACACAAAAGATAGCTGTGTGAGTTAATGGATGTGCTAATTAGCTTGGTTGTGATAATCATTTCACAATGTAACACCTGTATCAAAATATCATGTTGTACAACCTAAATGTATACAATTTTTATTTGTCAATCATACCTCAATAAGGCTGGGGGAGAAAGGAAAGAAAGAAAATAGGAGTATTTGAGTAGCTCTTTCATATAATTGGATATTTTTCTTTGATACTACACCAAAACTCAACGAGAGGTAGTTTTGAAAAAGTTAGTTGTAATTTGCTATCTGAAAGGAGGTCAAAGAACTTTTCATACCCTGTCGCAGGAAAATCTATTTGTGTACCTTGTGCTTTGGGTGGATCGTCTACCCATCTGTGATATTTGGAAAATACTGGTTTACTGAGTATGCACATACTCCAAATGTTGACACATTTTGTTATACAGCGTAAAAAAATAAAATCATATTTGTTAACATCACCACCAAAAAGCTTTTATTGGGAAGCTGCCAAAGTCATGATGTCAGACACAAGTTTTCCAAAATCTGAATTTCGTTTGAAAGCTTGAATTTCGTCATTGGCCACAAACACTGTCAGTTGTTTTCCTTGAAATGACAGGCTCACTTTGTTCATTTTTGAGAAAATGTCTGCCAAATAAACAAGTTTGAATAACTATAGTTTGGCAATTGTTGTTCCACATAAAAATAATGTTCTCTGAAAAGAGTGGCTAGTTTAGTATACAACTCAATTGTACAAATGCTTTTTCTCTAGACAACCATTTTCATACATCAGACATGCTGTTTGCTTTTATGCTTTATGCATAATTTTCATTTCATCACAGGATATTAAAATATCATGTTAAAAAAAGACGTGTTTAGGTGTTGAGATTTAATAAAATTAATAATTCTTACTGCTTCATCAAGGACATCCTAAAGTGAAACTGGGTTATTTTTTTCACTGGGAGAGCATGATACCAAAGTATACAATGATACTACTGTTTGCCACTGCTTGGGTGCTAAGATCTCAGCAGTTTAACCCACCACTGCTTTTGCTTCACCAGTGCAAATGTCAACATGGTCGATAACCCTTAAGATAAACCATAAGATTCAAAAAAAGTTCTTCAACACTGAATATTTCAGCACCACTCGTCTGATGCCGAGCATTCACATAAAAGATCTTCTTTGATGATTAGCTAGTGCTGATCTTGAACAAATACAAACAAAGCAGCTGACACAGCCACCCTTGTGCATTTGTCCATTTATAAGACAAATGTACAATTCTGCCAACGAGAGATCAATTCAGTCTTCATGTTGACAAGTAAATTGTTAATTCAACAAGTTGTCGTATCACTGGGAAATGGGAGTGCTGTGTTTTTTTTTTGTTTTTTTTTTGTTTTTTTTACTGAGTTTTCATTCGGTAGGTATTCAACAGTGTCCACTGGACAAGACTTTTCTTAGTCTTTCGATTAATGCAGTTTGATGACTTATTCTGCCAGATGCTTCTGTGGCTTTTTCACTTCTACTTGGAAGAGCTGTAACAAACCATATCTGGCTTTTTAAGAGCTCATAACGTCTACATTTAAAATATTTAATTGCTTTTTCTTTAAACTCTGGTTTTAAAATGATGCCACAACTCAAATGGCCCCATCAGGGCTGGAACAGGGGTGAGACAAGTGAGAGCCGAGGACACAGGGTATAAGGAGGTGCCCACGCTGCCTCCCTGCCCTTGTAGGAGCCTGAGAGCGAGTGCCTCCTGACATCCTGTGTCCTGGGAACCTCACTAGCCTCCCCCTAGAACTGGCTCTGGGCACCATAACGCCATTCAGAAATGTTCTGTTGCATAAGGCACAATGAAGCAAATAATTAATTTCTATAAAGCTGAGGGAGAGATTGCTTTCATCCTAGTTTTGCTTCTTGTTCACGGTTCCTCCCAATTTCTTTGGAGTAGATTCCTCCTATCAGTAGTCAGCCAGCTCTCTGACATATCACTTTCATCTTCTTCAGGATCTTTAGATTTAGTGATGGGTTGAGAAAGTATGTCTTCTAAGCACCCCTTTTAAAGCTAATGATTGACTTTTAAATGTAAGAAAATATATATTATAAATAAATTTATAAATTTCAGAATAAAATATTATTAAATTCTAAAGTAAGAGTTTGAGATCCAATTTAAAAATTAAGAAAAATTTTTGAACATTTAGCGAATAGTATTTCAAAACGAGCAACAAATTGTACTTCTTACATTTCTGTGTAGGTGCAGAAGAAACTGGGATTTCAAAATAATGGTTTGTTGGATGATAATTAGGTCACAGAATACAGCAGGTATAATTAAAAATAGCCAATAAAAGCACAGTAGAAGTACTGAGAACAAACTGAGTTAATCTCTGAAAATACATGTATTGATATTTATGCCCTAAGCTTACTTTTCTTAGAAAATTCTAGAAAACAGAGCAATACACAATATACATTTCACGAACTGTCTGACATCATATATCGTTATATATCATGTAGCCTTTGGGAAAATCTACTATATACTCAGGAAAGAATGAACATGAACAAGACATATGAAGTCTTATATTATTTTGAAAATTGTTTTAATTATTTTGTTTTAATAATTTTAATTATTATTACTATGAAAATTGTTTTAATCTTACAGACCCATTTAAAGGGGTCCCACATGCCGCAGAGCAACTAAGCCCGTGTGCCACAACTACTGAGCCTTCTAGAACCCTTATTTTGTTTTAATAATTTTAATTATTATTACTATGAAAATTGTTTTAATCTTACAGACCCATTTAAAGGGGTCCCACATGCCGCAGAGCAACTAAGCCCGTGTGCCACAACTACTGAGCCTGTGCTCTAGAACCCTCGAGCCACAACTACTGAGCCCGCGTGCCATAACTACTGAAGCCTGTGTGCCACAACTACTGAGCCCACATGCCACAGCTACTGAAGCCCGCACACCTAGACCCTGTGCTCTGCAACAAGAGAAGACACTGCAATGGGAGGCCCGCGCACCGCAACGAAGACCCAATGCAGCCAAAAATAAGAATAAAAATAAAATAAAATAATTTTTTTAAAAGGATCACATTTGAAGAACCGCTGGTCTAAGATAATGTTAGTCCCCTTGCCAGTGATTGGTTTAGGCATAGTTACGCGACATAATTCTGGCCAGTGAAACATGAAGAGAATTCTGCTGGGTGGTTTCTGGGAAGGTTTCCTAGTCCTTATGAGAGAAATGCAAGAGATAATCTCTTCCTCTACTGGACATTGTTGGGATTGGATGTAATGCCTGGAACTGTTGCCGACATTTCATGCCTCTGAATTTTGCTGATTCGTATCTTCCTTTCACACTCCATATAGAATATGTCAGAAAATTCCATTAGCTCTACTGTTAAAATATATCCAGCATCTGACCTTCTTCTACCACCTCCACACTCCCCACTCCAGTCCAAGAAAGTCTTTTTTTTTTTTTTTTTCTCCTTCAGGATAAGCCTTTTAAAAAGAAATCCAGATCATGTCACTCTTCTGGTCAAAACCTTTTTTTTTTTTTTTTTGTGGCGGTCCCCGGGCCTCTCACTGTTGTGGCCTCTTACGCTGCGGAGCACAAGCTCCGGACGCACAGGCTCAGCGGCCATGGCTCACGGGCCCAGCCGCTCCACGGCATGTGGGATCCTCCTGGACCGGGGCACGAATCCTCGTCCCCTGCGTCGGTAGGCAGACTCTCAACCACTGTGCCACCAGGGAAGCCCTGATCAAAACCTTTTGATGGCTATCCTTCTCTCAGGATAAAGGCCCAAGTCCTTACTATGACCACAAAGATGTACCTGATCTGGCTCCCAGTTACCTCACCCTGCTGCCCTGTCCCTTCCTTACTCATTCCATCTTCCCTGGTTGCCTTCTGCTCCTCAAACAAGCCAAGCATGCTCTTGTCCCAAGGCCTTTGCCTAGTGCTCTTCTAGATGTCTGCATGGCTTAGTTCTAACTAATGCTCCCTTAGTTCTTTTAGGCATTTGCACAGGGACACCTTCCCATTACCCCCAGCCCCACCTGGGACCTCCTACCCCTTTTATCTTGCTTAATTTTTTTCCATGGCATTTTCATCTTTGACATATTACATAGGAATTTGTTTGTTGCCTATTTCCCCCCACCATAATGCAAGTTCCATGAGGGCTTTGCTTTGTTCAGCACTGTAACCTCATCACCTAGAAAAGTACTTGGTACTTAGTAGTGATCATTAAATAAGATTTCCAGAAAGATAGAAAAAAGTGTATGGAAAAGAGGAAATAGTGACTAAGAATTTCATAGAATTGAAAGAAATAAATTGAATTTTAAAAGTTCATAGAGTATTAAAATGGGGCACATTGACTCAAGACAAACAAATACTCAAGTTAGAGGCATTACAGAGAAGTCTCAGAACACCAAATACAGGAGAAAATTCTGAAAGTTTACTTTCAGAAAAAGCAGAAGAAAAAGCAGATCATGTACAAATATAAGAATTATACTGACGTCAGATTTCTCATCAGGAAGCAATGAGGCATGGGAAAGAAGGACTTGTAAATAACTTACTAAGATTTGTCATTCTCTAAAAATAAAATTTTAAATAAAGGGATAAAAATTGTTTGTGACAATCAAGAACCAATTCTGGGTGATACCAGTGTGGCAGGGTGGGGATGATGTTGAGGAGATGTAGAGACTGGAAAGAGGTGAGTGAGTGCCAAGGGAAAAGAAATTGACAATGAAAAGTAAACATAAGTGTCATACTTAAAAAGTTAGGGGAAACAACTAGAAGAATAAAAATAGAATATACAACTTTCAATCTAGCATAAGAAAATCTGATTCATGCAATGGAAAGTAGGACAAAGAGAGAAAACACATAGAATAAATACAAAATAAGATGGTAAATACAGTAAAACACAAAGTGAGATGGCTGAAATAAGTCCCAATATACCAGCAATTAAAATAAATGTGAGTTAAACTCACTGATCAGATTGGATGACAAAATGAAAACAAAACGAGATTAAGCAATATGTTGTCTTCCAGAGACTGTGACAGATAAAGTGTTATTCCTAACCCCTTTTTCCTTGTTGCTTTTCTTTATAGAGGTTGAAACATTAAATTGTTACTCTCATAACCTCCACTCCAAGTGAAGTGGCCTTGGGGCCCAGTTCTATGGCATGAGACATAAGTGGAAGTCAGCTCCACTGAATTTTCACAAAAAGCAACAGAAAACCCACATAAACCATAAAAAAAATTAGAATAGTAACCAAACACTTCCCTATATCAAAAAGCCCTAAGATCAGTTAATTATATGAACCATTTAAGGGACAAATAATCCCTATCTTACACAAGTTTTCCAGAAAATAGGAGTGAAATGAATAAAATGATTTCATGAGGTTAGTATAATCTTGATTTCAAAACTGATAAAAGATATGACAAGAAAAGAAAATTATAAGCCTGTTTAATTTATAAGCATAACTATGAAAATCCTAAGTGAGACATTAATTGAACTAATCTAAGTATGTATTTTTTAAAAATCACAATGAAGTAGAATTTATCCCAGGAAAGCAAGAATGGCTCAGCATCAGGGAAAAAGTCAATGCAATTCACCATGTTAATGAGTAGAGGAGAAAAAACACACCAAAGACAAAGAGACAATCTTATCTGTTTTGTGCAATAGATATATACATGGTTTTTGATAAAGTGCACACCTAATTATGACTTTTAAAATTCTTAGAAAATTAAGAATGGACAGAAGCTCCCTTGATAGATGATATCTACCAAAAACATCATACTTAAAGAGAAATTTTAGCGGCATTCCTTTTCATAATAGGAATTAGGCAAGGATGCTTGCTATTTGACATAGCAATTGCGGTGCTGTGAGTGCAATAAGACAAGAAAAGAAAATAATAGGGAGAACAATTAGGAGGGAAGAATTAAAACAGTCATCATTTATAAATAAGATGATCAGTTACATAAAAACCCAGCAGACTCAACAAACCTCTGGCACTACTAAGACAGTTGAACAGATCTACCAGATTCAAGATCAACTTGAAAAAAATCAGCAACATTTCTGTGCTCCAGGAAAAACCAACCAGAAAATGGGATAACGTTTGCAATAGTAACAAAAATTTTAATGACAAAAAAATGTTTGAGATATTTATAAATACAATTTTAAAATTAAGGTCTTAAATGAACACATGAATAAATGAAGAGATAGACTTATGCTATCCAATCCATAGCCACTAGCTACATATGAGCACTTAAAATGTGGCTAGTTCCAATTGAAATGTGGCATAAGTGTAAGCACTGAATTTCAAAGACTTATTTCAAAGACTTAGTATAACAAAAGAATATAAAGGATTTCATTAGTTTCTTTATAGTGATCACATGTTGAAATGATGATATTTTGGACATATTGGGTTAAATTAATTTCACCTATTTCTTTTTACTTCTTAAAAAATATTGCTACTAAATTGTTAAAATTACATATGTGGCTCACATTATATTTCTGTTTCACAGTGGTAGATCATGATTATGATGGTATAACAACACAGTAATGATGTAAATTGTCCTTTAATCAATCTATATCCAATGCAATTCCAATCACAATTCCAGCAGAGGGGTGTGTGTGTGTGTGTGTGTGTGTGTGTGTGTGTGTGTAAATTAGAAAAATGGTTAAGAAAAGATACTAAGAGGCAGTTTACAGAAAGTGAAACCTGAACTTCTTGAAGAGATACTTTACCTCAGTAGCCATAAGAAAAGTAATTTTAAAAAGCAGTAGCATTTTAAATGCAAATATTGGCAATCATTAGAAAGCTGAATAATATCAAGTGCTGGTCAGATGGTGAGGAAACAGGAACTCTGATACCTTATTGGTGAAAGTGTAAACTGGTTACAGGCATTCAGGAAACCAATCCAGCAATACTTAGTGAAACCAAGTGAGTGTGTATCTTGCAAGTCAGCAATCCAAATCCTGGACATGTAAGTCCCATAATTTCTTACAAAGATCCATAAAGGGACATGTACATGGCTGTTCATCATTACATTATTTGTGGTAGATAGGAGTTGGAGACAGCCCAGGTATACATCAACAGGCAAATGGACCAAGGTGGTGGGGGCGTGTGGTGGGCTGTTATGCAGTAGTGGTCGTATGTAGAAGGGCTAAATAGCAACACTATACACTTTCCAAATATAGGACCATGATGAAAAAGTTAGAAATAGAGTGAATCTCTAACAGTACTGCTTACATAAATTAAAATCACAAACACTTACCATAGTATTATCTTTTCAAAGGCACATACATATAAAAAATGCACATTAAACAAATTTGAATGCAGTTGTCAATGGAGAAGGTTGGGAGTGAGGATCTGGGGAGAAGAGGAAGAAATGGAAGCAAGAGAAAGTGGCCATGCGGGGACAAGTATGCGTATGATCTTCTTTTGTCTACTTGAAACTCTAAAATAAAACAAAGTTGTAAAATAAAATAAAATGATAAAAATTTCACCAAGGTGCATAATTATTTGACAGGATCAGGAAAACAGTTACTTGTCTTCTGGGGAAATCGCTCTGCCCCACATTGCTCCCGAGAACCCACTTTTTTTAAAGAGGCCTTTCCTGTGGCCTCACAGTATACCAGGCCTGTGTGAGGCTCCTGGAAGCCTGCGTGGAGAGTGCAGATTAGAAAAATGGTTAAGAAAAGATACTAAGAGGCAGTTTACAGAAAGTGAAACCTGAACTTCTTGAAGAGATACTTTACCTCAGTAGCCATAAGAAAAGTAATTTTAAAAAGCAGTAGCATTTTAAATGCAAATATTGGCAATCATTAGAAAGCTGAATAATATCAAGTGCTGGTCAGATGGTGAGGAAACAGGAACTCTGATACCTTATTGGTGAAAGTGTAAACTGGTTACAGGCATTCAGGAAACCAATCCAGCAATACTTAGTGAAACCAAGTGAGTGTGTATCTTGCAAGTCAGCAATCCAAATCCTGGACATGTAAGTCCCATAATTTCTTACAAAGATCCATAAAGGGACATGTACATGGCTGTTCATCATTACATTATTTGTGGTAGATAGGAGTTGGAGACAGCCCAGGTATACATCAACAGGCAAATGGACCAAGGTGGTGGGGGCGTGTGGTGGGCTGTTATGCAGTAGTGGTCGTATGTAGAAGGGCTAAATAGCAACACTATACACTTTCCAAATATAGGACCATGATGAAAAAGTTAGAAATAGAGTGAATCTCTAACAGTACTGCTTACATAAATTAAAATCACAAACACTTACCATAGTATTATCTTTTCAAAGGCACATACATATAAAAAATGCACATTAAACAAATTTGAATGCAGTTGTCAATGGAGAAGGTTGGGAGTGAGGATCTGGGGAGAAGAGGAAGAAATGGAAGCAAGAGAAAGTGGCCATGCGGGGACAAGTATGCGTATGATCTTCTTTTGTCTACTTGAAACTCTAAAATAAAACAAAGTTGTAAAATAAAATAAAATGATAAAAATTTCACCAAGGTGCATAATTATTTGACAGGATCAGGAAAACAGTTACTTGTCTTCTGGGGAAATCGCTCTGCCCCACATTGCTCCCGAGAACCCACTTTTTTTAAAGAGGCCTTTCCTGTGGCCTCACAGTATACCAGGCCTGTGTGAGGCTCCTGGAAGCCTGCGTGGAGAGTGCAGAACAAACTGAAACCCAGTTTCAGTTTGAAACAAACTCTTTCTCCTGAGCGGGTGGACTGCTTCCCTGGTCAGGCCTGGGAGGCACCTTGGCCAGGCGGGCAGATTGCAAAAAACAGCGGGGTCTCTGTGCAGGCCTGAGGTAACCCAACAGGAGCGAGGCTGCTCCTCCTGGGCCGCAGAGAATGGGCTTCTCTGTGTGCGCTTGTTTGCTTTGGTTTCGAGCTAAAAAAAAAAAATTATTTCACACATAATTAGGGCTGTGGCAGTGAGATTGTGCTCAAGGTGCTTTTACTGGAAATATCAAGAGGAGGGACAAGGCAGGGCTGTGTTCCTCTTCCAGCAGGGGCTGGAAGCAGGAGGAGAAGCCCCAGGCTGCATGGATGGGACAACAGGCAGTGTTCAGGGCAGAGAAGCAGCTTTCACGGAGGCAGGCCCAGCTGTGAGGGGCTGAGGTTGGCTGTGGAGGTGGCAGTGTGTGGGCTGTGTAGTGCGTGCCTGGGGTGTGGTGGGGTGAGGACTGTGTTGCTCCCCACCCCTGCCTCTCCTTTCCCATCTCCCAGCTGCCTGTGGAGGAGGCACAGGAGGTGCCTCACAGGAGGAAGAGGTGGGGGGAGCAGGCAAGGGGTGAGAAGGAGGCAGGGGCGAGAGGTGCAGGCCACAGGAGAGGCTGAAGGGATGGGGAAACAGATGGACCACACACTTCCACTTGAGTCTGCACAGCCCATGTGCCCGACACCAAGCTGGCCCCGTGGGAGCAGCCTGGCGCCATGCAACCAGCCCTAAGCCAGGCGCCGGGTGACCTAGCTTCCAGTCCTGACTCTGCCTATGACTGGATGGGTCTCTGGACCTTTCTGGGCCTCACATGGATTCTCCATCCCATTAGGGCTGGACCCTCAGCCTTCCGCAGGATGGCAGCTCATTTAAAAAAATATGTTTTGGGAACACCAAATACCATATCTCCCTCTCGGAGATTCACAGTGCACATAGTGTATTAAAGGCTGTGAGGGAGGAGTCCTGTAGAAAATTAAAACCCTGTTTCACTTGGAATTTGTGTAACAGAGCACTTTCCAAAACATTTAATTATAGGGACCCCCCACTCTATTTTGCATAATGTCTATTAGCATCGTGTGTATTCAGTTACTATTGATGAGTAATAAACCATGTCAAAACTTAGTGGCATAAAATAACCATTTTATTATGCTCCCAGATTCTGTGGGTCAGAAACTCGAACGGAACACAGGAGGGATGGCTTTTGTCTTCTCCATGCTGTTTGGGGCCTTGTCTGAAAGGCCTTGAAGGCTGGGGGTAACTATGGCTGGAGGCTGTCTTCACTCATGCGCCTGGCAGTTGATACTGGCTGTGGTTGGGACCTCAGCTAGGGCTGGGAGCTGGAACACCTCTGCGTGTCTCATCCGTGTGCCTTGGGCTTAGCGGCCTCTGGGTAGTCGGACTTCTTACCTGGTGGCTTAGGGCTCCCAGGCGAGTGTTCCAAGAGACCTATGCAGCAACTACATGTCTTTTATGACAGCATTGGGTGTCAAGGTCACATTAAGAAGAGCAAGTGGGATGGGAGAGACTGCTGTGGCTACAGTGGGAAATTACACTGCCACACTCTGAGAAATGGTGGGTTAAAGCTCTGAGGACTTTGAAGGACCTTTTGAAATTCCACCAGGGCTCTGTCCTCTGGGTCCTGCACCCCTACTCGCTCTCACACTCAGGGCCAAACTTCCAGGTCCTGCCCTCCATGCTGCCCCTGGCCTGGCTCCTCCCTGCCCTGCAGCCCCACATGGCCCCAGAGAGCATCACAGGCTAGAGAAAGCCCACAAGGGGTGTGGTTTCACTCAGGTCAGTAGGACCCACAGTTTCCTTGTTGTTCTGATTCTGAAGTCCCTTTGGATTGACTGCTCATTTCTTCCTTTTAAGACAGGTTTTGTTACCAACTCTCCTGAGTCGGTTTCCAACAGGGTCCTTCTTCTGGTGTCGCTCGGGGCAATAGAATGAGACTGAGTTAGGTTCAGAAGTAAAGGAAAGCTTTATTCTTTGATCAGAGAATAGAGAGGTGCGAGCTCGCACTCTAGAGTTCATGCTATCCCTGAAAAGCTTTTGGCAGGGCTGCTTTATTGGGCTTTTGTCGGTGGGAAGGAGGTTGGAGTTCCAGCACATGGCCAAATGCTGCCATCTTGAATTGAGGTGTTGTGCACAGAGTTTTTGCACACTGCCCACGGAGCTGAAGTGTTGGGTGCGGCCATTTCACACTAGGAGCTCTGGTCTGAAGTGCCAGGGGCCAAACCTCTGCATGCTGTACCCTGTGACTAGACTAAGCACACACACACACACACACACACACACACACACACAAAGGTTAGACTTTGTTTTATTATCCAGATTCTTTGTTTATTCACTGAGAATTGTTAATGGACTTTGCCGGTGACAGTTTGGTTGGGAAGCTTTGGGGAGGACAGGATTGACCAAGCCCTTCTGGAAGGCCTGTCTTGTACCTGCTTCTGGGAGACCATTTCTCCCTGACCACCCCATATTTTTTGTCCAGTTTTCCCCACTTCTAAATCCACATCCTTTCCCACAAAATTATCTTTTTCCAAACCGGTCAACCCAGATACAGCTATAGTGACCAGCGTACTCTATGTCAGTTAATTAGTGCAGAGAACACTGAGCACGCAAGAGGAGAAGGCAGCTTGGAGTTGAAGGATGAATGGAGGTTAGCTGGGTCGGGGGGGGAGGAAGGGGGAGGAGGAGAATCTTCCAGATGTAGAGAATGGCCCCTGGAAAGATGCTGGGGAACAAGGAGCATGCCAGGCACTTGGACATGGTCTGTCAGTGGGTGTACAGAACTGCCGTGGAGGGGATGGGAGATGAAGCTCTTGGAATCAACCATTCGAGCGAGATTTTGTAGATCTTATTCAAGTCTTTGGATTTTATCCCAAGAGTAATCAGAGGGAAGGTTTTAGAGAGGGAGGGGACTTGATGATTTTCATTTTGGAAAGACCCCTCTGGCTGTTGCTGGAGGATGGACGTGAGGGTGAATGTGGACAGCTGGGAGGTTGTTGCAGTGTTGACGTGGAGATGGAGAGAAGTGGATGGCTTGGGCAGATGTTTAGGAGGCAGGGCCTGGCTTCGGCACCTGTGCGGTGCTTTTTCTATGAGAGGGAGCCCTGGAGAAGGATGAGCTTCAGCTGAGAAGGTGAGAGTTTGCATCTGGGAATGGTGGCTTTGGGCTACCTCTGAGATGTAGTTTTCAAGGAGGTAGTTGGATATGAGGGTCTGAAGTTCAGAGAAGAGGCTGGGGCTAGATACACAAACCTGGGAGTCAGATCCCTGTAAACAGAGCTGTGGAGAGTACAATGTTGCCTGGGAAAACGTACAGAGGGAGGCAGCAGGGACCCGGCGATGCAGAGGTGCCGAGTGATATGTAAGAATTCTAGGTTAAGAACTTTAGCAAAATCCTGGGTGTTTCCAACTTATCAAAATCCTGATGGGGCCAACTGAGCCTCTGTCTTTCTGCTGGTGCTTGAGATGGCCCAGTCTCCCCAAGCAGTCTCTGCCCCTCCCCTTCTATGGAGAGAGAGGACAAGGTGTAAGGTGAGAGCTTCTTGGGATTGAAAGATCGAGAGAGATCTGGGCCTCTTCTGTGTTTTTGGAGACTTCTGCTATATTAAAAATAAACAAATTCCAGAACATAGTTATAGAAACTGTGGCAAATTTTTAAAACTTTTTATTTGGAAACAATTCCAAATGTACAGACAGCATACAAAAATAAAACTGGTACAAACATACCTATAACCCTTTACCCAGATTCACCTCCTGTTACCATCTTACCCATTTGCTTTATCATTTGCGTCCCCCCTTTTCTCTCCTTTATCATCTCTCTCTCTCTCTCTCTCTATCTATCCATCTATCACCTATCTATCTATTTTCTTTTCTGAGCCATTCAAGGGTAAGTTATATATTGAGTTGGCCAAAAAATTCGTTCGGGTTTTCTGTTCCATCATATGGGAAAACTCGAATGAACTTTTTGGCCAACCCTTTTGGCTCTTTACCCCTACATAGTTCAGTGTGTATTTCCTAAGAATAGGGATATTCTTGTACATAACCATAGTACAGTTATAAACTTCATTAATTTAACATTGATAAAACACTTTTATAAAATCTAGTATTTGTATTCCAATTTTTTCAGTTAACCCAATAATGTTCTTAATAACACTTTCCCCCCTCCCATATAGGATCCTGCCTAGGGTCAAGGCTTAAATGTCATGTCTCTTTAGCTTTCTTCAATCTGGAACATTCCACAGCTTCCTTTGTCGTGCGTGACATTGGCATTTTTGAAGGAATACAGCTTGCCCTCCCCTTCTTTTAATTGAATGTGCCTCACTTTGTGTTTGCCTAATGTTTCTTGACGATTAGATTGGTGTTTGTATTCTTGGCTGGAATACTGCACAGGTGATAATACATCCTTCCTCAGCGTTATCACATCTGGAGGTACGTGATACCCCTCTGTCTCTCATTGATGATGCTAATTTTGATCCCTCAGTCTAGGTGTTCTCTAACTTTTTCATTGTAGTATAATTATTTTCTCCCTTGCAACTATGGGGAACACTTTAAGAACATGTAAATATCCTGTTCCTCATCAAAATTTCCCCTTGGATTTAGCATCCACTAATGCTTCCTGCCTGGCTTTACCATCATGGCAGCAAAATGATGATTTTCCAGTTCCTGTACTCCCACCCCATTTAATAGTTGACTCTCATATTGTATTTTAACCAAGAGTCCTTCCTGTCCCCTATTTATGTACCTATTTAATATCAGCATGGACATGAATTCCCATTTTTTCTCAATGGTTTATAATTCATGACTGTACTTAATTGTAACACACTGTACTTAATTACTTTGATGCTCAAATTGTTCTAGATTTAGTCAGTGGCTGGTCCTTCAAGCTGGGTCCCATGTCCTTTTGACACATGCCCATCATTTTTTGAGCACTTACTTTCCAGCATAACAAGATGTTCCAGGCTCATCTTGTACCAACCCTTCCCCAGGCCTGGAATGAGACTTTTCTTTAAGGAACCTTGATTCTTTTAGTGGAGAAGAATATTACAGACCAAGATCTGAGCATTAGGGCTTCCCTGGTGGCACAGTGGTTGAGAGTCCGCCTGCCGAGGCAGGGGACACGGGTTCGTGCCCTGGTCCGGGAAGATCCCACGTGCCGCGGAGCGGCTGGGCCCGTGAGCCATGGCCGCTGAGCCTGTGCGTCCGGAGCCTGTGCTCCACAACGGGAGAGGCCACAACAGTGAGGCCCGCATACCGCAAGAAAAAAAAGATCTGAGCATTAAGCATGCTCATTGCTACTAGGGTGGCTTTGCTTCTTGAAGTTGTGGTGTATTTAAAATATTGACATAAATTGATGTTTTTATAAAAATGCAAGAGAGTAGAATTGAGCTACTTGCAAGTGAATAATGGGATTTATAAAACCATATTATTTTGCAGTGCTTGGTGGCTCTGTCCTGGGACATTGAAACCAAGTGCTGATCATCGTCTTCTGTCCATCCTGGCAGCTGATATCTGTGACTGTACAAAATGCCTTATTGGGGAGAATTTCAAAAGTCTGAGTTTGAAACACTTTGTGAAATTTGAAGTTCAAGCCAAATGACCCTTCTCTGCTGCACCCTGGGTCCCCCATTCCATCCACCTCCTTATTACAGGGTTAACATTTGAATAGTATTTGTTACAAAAGTACCTCTTCAGCTTCAAATGCCTGGTATTGTTTACCTGAGGAAAAAGCTCCTCTCTGTGACCTTATTGCCCTGGCCTAGGGCTGACCACAGATGCTGACCTTCCCCCAGTTGGGCACCTCAGTCCATCTGCTCTCCAAACAGTAGGCCTTTCTTTGGCCCCTCTGAGCATTCCCCTTTTTCCTATAAACAGTTGTAAAGTATTCTGTGCCTCCTGAGCTGAGCCCAATCAACACCAGCGAAAGGCTCAGATCGGCTCTGATGCCAAAGATGGGCATAGTCTTGTGTTTTGAGAAAAAACACTCATGCTTAATCTTTTTACTATTATAGCCTATTCTGTGTTTAAAGCTGTGGCCTCACCCTCTGACCCATAGTACCCTGGGTCTCTGAGCTGAAGATCTTCTGGAGGTTTCCCAAGGAGATTGGGGCCACTATACCCCAGGATGCCCTGTAGGCCTTACCCCACCAGGGAGAGGTTGGATATTGGGTCTTGAGGAATGGAGCCTGGGGGCTCGGGAGGAAGGTGTTTAAGCAGCCTGTCACAAGTCAACCCAAAAAGGCTTTATTGAATTAGAACCCCCTGCAAGGGCCTGTCCTGCCTCAAGGAGCCTCAAGTCCAATTCCTGCCTCAAGGAGCCTCAGTTTAGTGGGGAAACTGCCTCAACCAACTGGAATACAGTAGGCTGTGGCTTCTGCTTCGGAGAGAGAGCAATTGCTGTGTCAATCCAAAGAGGAGAGAATTTCCTTCAGCTAGGAGGAGGCTTTCTGAAGGGGGTGGCCTGCCAGTGGGATGGTGGAGGATGAAGTGAGGGGAAGGAGAATGGGGAGGGGAGGTTGGAGGCAAGCCTCACCTCCACACACCCGGCTCCTCCCCAGAGTCTCCCTTGCTGGCTTCTGCTGAGGCTTCAAGGCCTGGTTTTAAACAGGGAGTACGTGGGACAGAGCAGCCAGGTAGCTGTGGGAACTGCAATCCTGCCGTTGTGGGTACTTGCTGGCACCTGGAACAGGGCCTATGTTCTGAGAGTATCCACTGCCCAACACAGTGACCTTGGGGTGAATTCAAAGTCAGGAGTCCCAGGAGAACATTTGCCACCACTCACCTCTGTAGGGCAGACATCAGGAGAGGAGTCCCTACAAGGATGGGATTGAGGTGGGAGCAGGCCAGGAAGGACATTTCTCCCCTGGATATACACCCAGCTGATTCAGGAAAAGGAATAATTGATCAGTCTGAGGAGGGGAGCTGCTCAGAAAGCTGCTTGGAAGCTGAAAACGACTTCTTGTCTTCAGTCCGGCTTAAGAGTAGGCCTGTCTGGGACAAGGCTCTGAGAACATGAGTTTGTTTCTTTTCAACCCTGCTTCCACCTCAGGGCCTTTGTACCTGCTGGCTCTTCTTCTTGGATTACCCTTTCACTGAACACACACCCTCCCTCCTTCATCCCTTCCAAGACCTTTCTCATCTGTTACTTTTTCAGTCAGCCTTCCCTGACTTCCCTGCAAAAAACTGCAGCACATTTCCATACTGGTATTTCCTCTTCCTTACTCTATTTTTCTCCATTGAAATTATTGACACTTGACATGCCACATATTTCATTTATTTATTTTGTTAATTGCCTGTCTCTTCTTCTTTCCCTGCTGCACACAATAGAATGTAAGCTCCACGAGGGCAGGACTGTTTGTCTGTTTTGTCCACTGCTTTATGCCTAGTGCCTAGATCTGTATTTGGCCCGTATTAGGTCCCCAATAAATATTTGTTGATAGACATAGAACCTCTTTGAGCAAAAAGGCCAGGCTGACTTGTCTGAGCACTACATTCAGCAGCAGCATCTGGGTGACAGTGTGATCTAGGGAGTGTGGGTGGCCTCAGCAACCTTGGCAAAAGGCCTCAGGAGAAAACACAGCAGAAAGTCTCTTTCCTGGTAGTTGATGCTTAACACTCAATAAATTTCCATCTTGCCCACTTGTGAGAGCTTTTTGCAAATTAAGCTGTGCTGTGCGGCATCCCCCATCCTCCCTGGCTGATGCTGGATGGTGGGATGCTTTGGCTGGCCTTGTGCTTCTTGTCAGAGCCCATTCTCTCAAGGGGGGGGGGGGGGTTCTTTTTCCTGCAGAACAGATGCTTTGCATCCTCAAATTTGGGCACAGATTTTACAGGTAAGCCACAGCTCTTAGGTAGAACAGGTGCTTTTCCTTAACTCTAGACTTATTTATTCCACCACCTACTTGACATCTCCACTTGGGTGTCTAATTGGCATCTCAGTATATGGTGTCCAAAAATGAGCTCCTGGTCCCTTCTCACAAATCTGCACCTTCTAGAATCTTCCCCATCTCTGTTAGAGGTAACTTCATCCTTCCATTATCTGAGGCATGAAATCTTGGAGTCAACTTTGACACCTCTTTCTTCCACACCTCATCTTTAATATGTCAGGAAATATTTTTGACTCTGTCTTCAAAATGTATCCAGAATCCAACCACTTCTCACCACTTCCATCATTACCACCATGCTCCCCACCATTACCACCATGCTCCCCACCATTATCATGTCCCCTTTGAGTTACTGCAACAGCCTCCTAACAGGTCTCTCTTCTCCTATTTTGTCCCCCTTTAGTCTTCACATGGAAGCCAGTATTAAAACCCACGTCAGATCATGACACTTCTCTACTCAAAACCATTTATCATCTCCCCCCTTCACTGGCTCTACTTTCCTTCTCTGTATTCATCTCCATTACTCTCTTCCTTACTCCATTCCAGCTGCTCTGGCCTCCATGATGTTCCTGGAATATACCAGGCACACACCTGCCACAAGGCCTTTGCATGTGTTGTTGCTCAGAGCTCTGTCTCCATTGCTCACCCTCTCTCTTTTGAGATTTGCATTCAAATACCACCTACTCAGATCACTCTGTCTAAAATCCAAATCTCCTCTAAATACTACATTCCCCCTTTCCTTGCTTTATTTTCTACTTTGCATTTATTACTAACATACTACATATTTTTTACTTTTTTCTCTTGTCTATTGTCTATCTCCACTACTAGAATAAAAGCTTTCTAGTGTCTCAGTCTGTTTGGGCTGCCAGAACAAACTACCGTAGGTTGGGTGGCTTAAACAACAAACATTTGTTTCTCACAGTTCTGGAGGCTGGGAAGTCCAAGATCAAGGCATTTGCAGATTCTGTGTCTGGTGAGGACCTGCTTCCTGGTTCATAGATGGCTATCTTTTTGTAGTGTCCTCACATGGCAGAAGGGGCAAGGGAGTTACCTGGAGTTCCTTTTATAAGGGCACTAATCACATTCACGAGGGTTTCACCCTCATGACCTAAGCACCTCCTAATACCCATCCCCTTAGGGGTTATGATTTCAATATATACATCCTATATTTGGGGGGACACAGACATTCAGTCTATAGTGCTGAGTATTTTAGTCTGGTTTCCCAGAAGCAGACCCTGAGGTGAGGATTTGTGGGCAAGTGATTTATTAAGAAAGTTTTCCCAGGAGAAACAAGTGGGGGAGATGGAGGGTGGCACAGTGGGGAGTGTTGGATATCAACTCCCCAGCACTTCCTGCTTTGCAGCAGTGAGTAGTTTGGAGGGGAAACGTCTCCAGCTCCAAGCAGCCCTCTGAAGAACACAGATGCAAGCCTTTAAAATCAAAGCACATAGAAGCTGGAGAGGACTCACAGACCAAATAAAGGGGATCCGAGATAGAACATTTATAGTGTCAGCTATAATGGGCAAAGGATCCATTCAGATCCCTGGCCTGCACTCCCCCTCCCCCCATGTTAGTTTGTCTTCGTTATCTGTCTTCATTCATTGGGTACAATGGGCTTACACAAAAATACAAGATCATTTCCGGAAGGATACACAAGAAAATGACAACAGTGACCACCTCTTGGGCCTGAGAGAGAAGAGTCGGGGGAATTTTGCTTTTTACATTTATCCTCTTTGTCACTGTTGGAATATTTGTCATGAACACGTCCTTGAACTATGGTTTAAAAACCCACATGTGTTTTACACTCAGCACTTCATTGTTTTCTTTCTCGAGTACCTTCTAAATGGGAGGGTCTGTGCCATGCAGTGTGAGGACACAAGGATGCTGCCTTGTCAGGGAGGTAGGCAGAGCTGTGACAAAGGCTCCAATGACAAGAGTCCAGATAAGGTCACAAATGAGGCAACAAATCCTCCCAATGGAAGGCAAAGCGGAGAAGTGAGAAGGGTCTCACAGAATAAATGGAGGTGGGAGTGGGTCTAGAAGCAAGAGCCCCATTTAGCTCAAGATAAAGGTTGAGTTTATATCCTCTCTGTTCCTGGCACTGGGCTGGGCCTGGGGGTTTGGGCCCCTGGACCCGGGTAAATGCAGGAAGTGTGTGGTTGACTGAGGGAACTCAGCCCAAGCTCAGGCCCACAGGCAGTAAGGAGCTGGTTTGTGAGGAAAAGCAGGAACAAGCTAGGGCCAGGCTGTGAAGAGTGCTGACCAGGATAAATGGTTGTGACTTAAACAGTGTGTGGCAACCTTTTCTACACAGGGAAAGACTCTGTGCAGTCACAACAATTTGGAAGGGGGTGAAGAGGGCATTTTAAATTCCCACTTCATACCTGATAACATATTCCAGTCCTTCTTGGACCTCATTTGCACTCACTGTGCACCACAAAATGATATCCCGTCTTGAGTTCTGTAATCATTTTATGTGTCTTGGTAACAATAATAATGATCAAAATTTCTTCACATGCCTTTTATTAATATACCTGATACCTAGTGAGTTAGTGCCATGTGCGAAGTTTATAGATGAAGGACCCCCGCAGCTTAGATTGTTTTGGAACGTGGGGCAACTGATCCTGAGATCAGGCCTTATGACCTCACACACCCTGGGTTCTGGCTGTTATGAGACAATTGTCTCCTGCCTGGGCTGATAGTAACTTGGAAACAGGATCCGTATTTCATGCTTTCAAAAGCCTGTGGTATAAAATAACATGCAAATTTCAATCCACAAAATCCAATGTGCAAAAAAAAGAGTAACTTTATCTTTTTGAGACTAATCTCTGCTCTAAGTCCTAATTCCCCTTCATGGTGGAAACACTCTCAGACAACCTGTGGTTCCTCTCACTTCCCCCTTGGGTTGTGGTGTCAAGGGGCTGGGGTTAGGGCAGCGACACATTCCTATGTCATTCCTGTCCCCATATGAGAGAGCCTTCAGGTTGGATAACTCTCCTTGTCCTTCAGGGCCATCCTGGCACACACAGGTGCCTGTCTGCTCTACTGGGCCACAGGAGCTTGGTGATCTCAATGAGACCTGCCTGCCTGCACACCCCGTCCCCCCAGACATTTTTATTTTGGGTTGTTGCCGTCTCTCCACTGCTCTCAGATTTTCTGAACCCATATGGCTCTGTCACCCTCATTTTACCAGGGGTGGGGCAGAACAGGCTCCACTGCCCGTGGACACACGTGCATTTCAATGCTCTTCACTTCCCATCCAGTCTCTTACCCGTAATCATGGGCCTCATCCAGCCCTGGGCTCCAAGCCTTGCTTTGACATTGAACATTCTCCCAAACTGATTGCCTCTGCTAAAATCCTTCCCATTACCTCTAGGGCCTCAACTCAGAAGCCAGGAAAAGACTCATTTTCTTATTTTCCTCTATCATTCTGCTTCATTATCCCTTCTCTGAGACAAAAGATCCCACATGCTGTGTCTGCTGGAATAGGGAAATGGCCATGGGGTCCAAAGAAATACAAGATTCAAAGGAAAAAAACCACAGTTGACATTTCAAAATATTATATAAGCACAGTGGCAATATACTCATCTCATAGTAAAATTTCCTGATTTTATTGATTATAAATTGTGCCAACATGTGTTGTGATAAACCAGCCTGGAGCAGAATGCTTGGGTTTGGATCCCAGCTCTGCCACTTACTTGCTGTGTGACCTGGCACAAGTTACCTACCCTATCTGTGCCTCATTTCCCTCATATTTGAAATGGGAACAACAATAACTTTATAGGGATGTTACAAGGATTAAATAAGCAAATGTATGGAAACTGGCATATAATAAATGCTTAATAAACATTATTCTTATGGGGTGTTGGGTCCTTGGGTTCACGTACAGCCTTGGAAACCCACTCGGAAGATGATTCAAAGCCTGAAGTTTGGAATGATATCCTGATACTGTCTGGCTTAGTGCCTCCCCTGCCCTCTGCATATATCTCTAATAGCTCTCATCAGGAGATTAAAGCTGCCACTTTTTTGGGTCATGTAACAGGCACTGTGGTTTGGCATGGAAAATAAAGTCCCTCTGGGGACATATAACTTCATATTCACCAGTATTTATATGAAGGAAGATGAAGTATTTACAGTAAGAAATCAAACTGATTTGCTTTCCAAAAGCATAAACCATAGGAATCCAAATACAATGAAGATGATCAGAAAGAATCTATATCCTAGAGGCAGCCTGTACCTTAGAAGTTGTCCACTTAGTTCTTCCTGTATTAAAGAATAGGAGGTCTGGGTTGGGAGAAGGGGGAGGGGATTTGCCCAGGATCACACTGGCCAGTAGTAGAGCTGGATCTAGAACCAGGTAGGTGATCTGCTTTCCATTTACGGCTCTGACTTTATCCAGTCACCGCAGTTCTCCAGGATGCTCCAGCAAAGGCACACGTCTTGGGCAGGGCTTTTCCTCTATATCCCTTTGTACTTTCCTCCCCTGACAAACTGAATGTAAAGAAACTCTGAGGTCCATTTACCTCCCAGCCTCAGAGCCTAGGGCCGCTCTTAGCATAACTCCCAGACTGTGGGCCCTGGGGCAACTCATTTTCTTTCTCTAAGCATTAAATCATTTCTCCTTTGAAAATGCATAATGCAGTGTGACCTACTGACTATTTTTTTTTTTCTTTTTAGTGGTACGCGGGCCTCTTACTGCTGTGGCCTCTCCCGTTGCGGAGCACAGGCTCCGGACGTGCAGGCTCAGCGGCCATGGCTCACAGGCCCAGCCGCTCCGCGGCATGTGGGATCTTCCCGGACCTGGGCACGAACTCGCGTCCCCTGCATCGGCAGGTAGACTCCCAACCACTGCGCCACCAGGGAAGCCCGACCTACTAACTTTGAAGTGTAGTGAGGATAAGGATGTGATAATGTAGGCCAAAGTGCTTAGAGTTTAAATGGACATAAATAAGAAGCAGACATGGCTGGCCCCTCCCTCGGATGTGTGGACTCTACCATGCCTTTGAGACATTAGCAATCAATATACACAAGGACAGCTCTGCCTGTTATAAAAGCCTTGCGAACATGTATCTAGGACACCCAAATCACCAAGTCCACAGTTCCTGCCCCTGTAGGGAGAGCAATCGATGGCAGTAACCAAAGACTGAGCCATGGGGGCCTCTACCCAAAAACCCCCCTTCTGTCCAAATTTGCACACTTTGGTGTCAGTGTTTCTTAACTAGAGACCACTAGATGAGACTGGATCTTAGCCAGAAGTTCCTGATTTAGTCTCTAATGAAGTGGGCCCATGGCTCCTTGTTTCTAAAAATTTGCAGGCTGCTTTAGAACACCTTTGCCCCACTCCCAGACCCACAGGACTGGATGTGTCACTCCAGGGGGATCCCCAAGCTGCAACCTGCACCTCTCTCTCCATTAGACTGATTTCCTGATGGTATTTTGATTGTCTGCTTAGAGTTTGGGGCTGTGAAATTAGAGCTCGGCAGTAGGTTCAAGCATTTCTTCTGGGTAACTTTGAGGTCCTCTGAACTTCTGTGCCCAAGGAGTCACTAAAGAGTAAATGAACCCTAACCCTCATCATAGATATAGGGACTGGTGCACTTTAAAACAGACAAACAACTTTAGAGGTTTTTTTCCCTCCTGATTACAAAAGCAATAATACATGCTTATTATGGAAATCTTGGAAAATACAGAAATGGAATGCATGTACAGGCTTTAAAAAAAAAACTGAGAAAATATACCAAAGTGAGATTTAAGTGAGATTACAAATGATTTTTACTTTTTGACTTTGTCCTTTTCTGCATTTTCCAAGATTTCCATAATAAGCATGTATTATTGCTTCTGTAATCTCACTTAAATCTCACTTTGGTATATTTTCTCAGTTTTTTTTTTAAAGCCTGTATATGCATTCCATATATTTCAGGGGTGTGCTGATAAGAAAGCTCTCAAAAAAATTCCTAGTTTATAGCATTAGCCAATATCTATATTATAAATACTCCACCATGACTGATTTCAAGCAACCAATAGTTTAACAAGTGACTTTCAAAATTTTTGAAGACGTAACAATTGGCCTATGCAGGCCAGTAAGAGTCAGCTCCAGCATACCCCTGGTTGAGGTCGTATGGGGTGAGATGTGTGCCCTAAATTTTTTCATTTAATATTATGTTCTGAACCACTTTGCAACCATCCTTGTAACACTTGATTCAGGCAAGATCACAATGGATGCATTGGGAGAAAGTTTGTTAGGGGAAGGATATTCGCCCCACAGTTTACTTATTACTTGTGAAGGGATAAAAGTACCTTTATGCTGAAGACCAAGGGATCAAATGTGTCATCCCCAATAATGGAACAACTTGACATGATGGGCCTCTTGATGTGATACAGGGGGAAGAACACAACATTGGCTGGGTGGTATATTTGTCAAAAAGGTTTAACGTAAACCTAATCACGAAGAGACCATCGAATATCCAGATTGTGGGATTTTTGGCAAAACAAGCCTGAACTCTGAAAAAACTAGTCAGTGTCATGAAAGAAAAAATAAAAAAGGGCTGGGGACTGTAGATTAAAAGGAGACTAAAGAGATATGACAGCTAGGTGCAACACATGATCTTTGACTGGAGGCTGGGTTTAAGAAAAACAACTATAAAGGCCATTTTGAGGGCAACTGGAAAAAGTAGAATATTGGCTCTAAAGTACATCATATTATTATATCAATCTTGATGTCTTGGGTGACATAATGGTAATATGGTTCATGTAGGATAGAGTGCTAGTTCTTAGAAGAGGCGTTGTGTGCTGCAGTGCTTAGGAGTGGAGTGACAGTGTCTGCAGTTGACTTTCAAAGGATTCTGCAAAACAAAAAAAAGACAAAGAAAGTCTCCCCACACCAAAACTCCCAAACAGCAACACACGCAGATATAAATATAATGGGGGAGAGAGAGAAAGTGGCAAATATTAACAATAGGTGAATCTAGGTAAAGGACATATTGATATTCATTGTATAATTCAAATCTCTGCCAGTTGAAGGTTTTTTAAAAATAAAAAAATTAGGCCAAATTTTTACATTATGCTAGTTTCCTTCACAAATTATTGTTATTTTAGTAATGCATACTATTCCACGATAGAAATATGCTATAATTTATTTAGCCCAATCTACTGTAGATAGTATATTCTTACTGTTATAAACTGTGAACGTCCTTATAATGAAAGCTTAGCATGCATTTATGATTGTGTCTTATGGTGGACTCCTTGTTACCTTTACCAAAGGTAAAAAAAATTTTTTTTAATTTATTTATTTTAGGCTGCGTTTGGTCTTCGTTGCTGTGCGCAGGCTTTCTCTAGTTGCCGCAAGTGGGGGCTACTCTCTGCTGCGGTGCACGGGCTTCTCATTGCCGTGGCTTCTCTTGCTGCGGAGCAGGACCTCTAGGCGCACAGGCTTCAGTAGTTGTGGCTCACGGGCTCTAAAGCACAGCCTCAGTAGTTGTGGCACGAGGGCTTTGTTGCTCTGCAGCAGGTGGGATCTTGCCGGACCAGGGATCGAACCAGTGTCCCCTGCATTGGTAGGCGGAGTCTTAACCACTGCGCCACCAGGGAAGTCCAAGGTAAAGAATTTTTAAGCAATCTTTAGGCTCTGGGATGAATCCTCATGGCCTAAGCTTACATGAGACTGAATTGTCAACTAGATGCCAGGTTATTCATGTGAACAGAAGAAAACATCCCTGTGGCCTCCTTCAGAGGATTGGGTGAAGGTTAAGGATGTATATCAGAAAAATTAAGATACTCCACACAGGAAAAGTGGGGAGCAGTGGTGCAGGCAGCATATTAGAGGCACCTGGTAGCTTTAAAACAATAATAGGCTCAGATCCTACTCCAGGAAAAGTTGGATCAGCATCTCTGGGGGTGGGAATCTGGCAGTGGTTTGCTTTATAAGCTCCCCAGGGGATCATGAGGTGCAGCCAGTGTTGAGAAAAGCTGATGTTGTAGGATCCCAAAGAAATGGTCCAGGAGTGGGGAGGTAGCCAGGGTGGTGAGAGGGAAGGGTGAGAAGAGGTACTAAGTAGCCCTAAAAAGGGACTGGCCAGAAAGAGAAAATGGAAGTGATTAAGAGGGACTTGAGAAAGTTATGTTGGGTGGGACATGATACGATGTGACTTTCTTCTTTCTGTCCCCAGGGACCTCTAGTAAATTTATAATTACTTTTTTTTTTTTTTTTTTTTTTGCGGTACGCGGGCCTCTCACTGTTGTGGCCTGTCCCATTGCAGAGCACAGGCTCCAGACGCACAGGCTCAGCGGCCATGGCTCACGGGCCTAGTCGCTCCGCGGCATGTGGGATCTTCCCAGACTGGGGCACGAACCGTGTCCCCTGCATCGGCAGGTGGACTCTCAACTGCTGCGCCACCAGGGAAACCCTATATTTACTTTTTAATGCTTTTGTAGTTGGCCTTATTTTTTTGGGGGGCGTGACATCTAGACTTGTCTCAAGGTGAGGACCAGGTGAGAGCAAAGGTGGTCTGAAGATGGCTCCAGTTACATTAATTCACAGTGGGAGGAAGAGTTGACAGGGATGCGAAGGACAGCATCATATCTTTTCTTGCCACCTGCCCTTTGGGGCACAAATCCATGAGCTGGCTCTGCGGGTCACTCTTCTTTCTTCCTGTCCAACCCACGGTAGAGGTCACAGAATTAAAATAATTCTATTATTTTATTATTAGATTTAAGGGACAGTCTTTTGATCAGAACACACCATAGTTTCCAAGGTTGTATCGATTCAAAGCCAATCAAGGTAATTCAAACCACAACAGAAATCTCTCTTTGAGAAAGCTCATTTTATTAATTTTTCCTGACTAAAATGACATACTTGCTTCTTATTACATTTTATTATAGTATAAGAGATAGATAGGCTTCCTATTCTGAAGATATACCTGGGAATTTTAAGCAGTAATTAGTGTTGATAGCTTTTCAGCTTCATTTTGCATCTGCATCAGAAAACTGAATGTCTTCTTTCACCATAAGGGCCTTCTAAGGCAATTTTTGAGAGGTGAGAAATAGTGGTTATTTGAAAGTTGCTTTTTCTTCTTTTTTGCCACAATTGCCTATTTAGGACAACAACCATCACCAAAAATAAGACGTGAATGTCAATGAAAGCAACAAGTGTACTTTGTTTATTTCCTTCCATAAAATGCATAATTATTTTAAAATAACAACATATAGGTAAAAGCTGAAGTGTATGGTTTTTAAAAATAAATTTAGATCATTTCAAGCTAGGACAACTTAAGAAACAAAATGTTGCATTATGTGGTCAACTCAGTCTTCCTTTTCCTGTTTGTTCAAAGATGAAAAGAGAAAGTCAGGATGCATTTTTCTACCTTACCAATTCTGGAATTGATTAGAGCAAAGAGAAAATACTATTTTAAAAAATGTATAGAAGACGTTCCTACTCTAAAAAGATTTTGAAGGCTTTTTTTTTTTTTTAAGATGTTGGGGGTAGGAGTTTATTAATTAATTAATTTATTTTTGCTGTGTTGGGTCTTCGTTTCTGTGCAAGGGCTTTCTCTAGTTGTGGTAAGCGGGGGCCACTCTTCATCGCGGTGTGCAGGCCTCTCACTATCGCGGCCTCTCTTGTTGCGGAGCACAGGCTCCAGATGCGCAGGCTCAGTAGTTGTGGCTCACGGGCCTAGTTGCTCCGCGGCATGTGGGATCTTCTCAGACCAGGGCTCGAACCTGTGTCCCCTGCATTAGCAGGCAGATTCTCAACCACTGCGCCACCAGGGAAGGCTTTTAAAAGTAAAATTCCTTGCAAGTAATCTAGGTTGGAGTCACACACTCAAATGCTCACAGGCACTGTGAAGTAATTTTGATGTTAGATGACCCCTGGAACTCTTACTGTTAGAGCTGCAATAGGGAATGCTGGAGACTGTGGAAAACTGGAAAGGGCCATCTGTGTCTAAATATTTCTCAGCATCAGCATAGCCTTCTTTTTTTAAATGAAAGGCCAGAAATCTGTATTTTTATGTTGTTTTTCAATTCTTAAATGTCAATGTATAATTCAAAACTGATTTGTGGGGAAGGTTTGGTTCTCACGTTGACAGTCTGAGACATCTTATCAGATAGGAAAAACTGAAGTGGAGTGTTGGCAGAAGGGGGCCAATGCACAGAGTGTTCTGGAGGAAGATCTGGAAAGCTTGGTGATGGACTGGGTGCAAAGAGAGGAAGAACCTGAAGGCTTGGGAGGACTCAGGATTGTGGACTGAAGGAAAGCTTGCTTTGGTGAAAGGAGTGTGTGTGTGTGTGTGTGTGTGTGTGTGGGTGAAAGAGATGGGTAAGTGTGGGAGGGTTGGGCACAGATGGGGAACCAGAGGAAAATGAGCTCTGTTTTAACAAGTTGCATTTGAGATCATGGTTGGGCATATCCAAGAGGAAAGGACAAGGAGGATGTAATTAACCTTGAACTCAAGATGTGCCTACAGCATTAGGCAGCTGCAGTGTTATATGATCAGAGTTAGTGTCTGGCATCATCAAGGGGGCATTTGTTTGTACTGTCTTGCTCTCTGCACTTATCAGAAGAATATACTCTGTTCTGGATACCACTTAAAAAACAAACACTCGGGGCTTCCCTGGTGGCGCAGTGGTTGAGAGTCCGCCTGCCGATGCAGGGGACACGGGTTGGTGCCCCGGTCCGGGAGGATCCCACGTGCCGCGGAGCGGTTGGGCCCGTGAGCCATGGCCGCTGAGCCTGCGCGTCCGGAGCCTGTGCTCCGCAACGGGAGAGGCCACAACAGTGAGAGGCCCGCGTACTGCAAAAAAACAAAAACAAAAAACAACACTCTTTTTCTCTTAAATTACAAAAGTAATACATTTTCCATACAGAAAAGTGGGAAAAATGCTGAAATTGAGAAAAGGAAAATTGCCTATAATCCTGCCATCTATAATAATAATTAATGGCTTCATATATATCCTTCTTGTCTTTTATTTGTATAAATATATACTGAAATAGTTTACAGAATTGGAGTTATATGGTAAATACTGCATTGTAATATGCTTTTTCCCCATAACATATCTTGAACATATCAATAAAATATCAATACCATATCAATAAAATAATCTGCTATAATATGATTTTTAATGACTATTTAACATTTATTCCATTTGATGAAGGAATCAAAATTTAGAGCTAAAAATGCTTTTGCACACAAGCTGCTTCTCCATATTAAACAACGTCATCTTTAATTCTAAATCTTTGCACACATTCCTGGTTATTTTCTGAGGATAAACTCCCAGAAGATGGAATTAGTAGGTATGCCAAGGCAAGAGGGCACTCCTGAAAACTTGAAACAAGAAACAGAATCTATTTTCTGTGAAGCAAGGGAAAACTTGAGACACTCTTCCTAAACAAAGCAAAGGAATTCAAGGATTAGCTGGAATTTCAGGAGTGAGGATGTTAGGGGCTGGTTGACCTTTAGATGTGGAGGTGTGGTTACTGAAGTGCAACTATTGCTGATTGGCTGACAGAAGCATAGGACTGTTTCTGATTGGCTGGCTATCTGGAAGTGTGGGTCATTCATTGGCTGACTCTCAGAAGCTTGGATTCTGGTGTGAAGCCCGTGAATGGAACAGGTTTTAAAGTCTTTGTGGTGCTTAGTTTTTACTATGGCTGCAGAACAATTAGTCTTTTTCCGCAAGAAAAGAGGAACTTTTAATTCTCAAGTCAAAGGGCCAAATTGCTGAATATACCCATATATACATAACATGAGATCTACCATCTCCACAAAATTCCAAGTGTGCAATGCAGTATTGTTAACTATAAGCACAATGTTCAGCAAATTTCTAGGACTCTTTTTTATTCTTAGATGACTGAAACTTTATACCCATTGAACAGCAACTCCATATTTCCCTCTCCCCTCGGTCCCTGGCAACTACCCTTTTACCCTGTGCTTCCATGAGTTTGATTACTTTAGACACTGCATATAAGTGGAATCATGTAGTATTTGTCCTTCAGTGACTGGCTTATTTCAGTTAACATAATGTCCACAAGCTTCATCCATGGATGCGTATGACAGAAGGTTTTTGTTGTTGTTTCTGTTTGTTTGTTTTTTTTGTTGTTGTTTGTTTACAGCTGGATAATATTCCATTGTACGTATATACCACATTTTTTTTTATCCATTTCTTTATCCATTCATCCCTCAATGGGTATTTAGGTTGCTTTAGTCTCTTGGATATTGTGAATAATCCTGCATTGAACATGGGAATGAAAATATCTTTATGGAATCCTGATTTCAATTCTTTTTGATAAATATCCAGAAATGGGACTTCATACTGTTTTCCATAGCTGCTGCACCACTTTACATTCTTAACATTCAGTGCACAAAGTTTCCAATTTCTCCATAACCTCATCAACACATGTTATTTTCTGCATTGTTTTTTTCTTTACAATAATAGCCATCCTTACAGGTGTGAAGTGATATTTCATTATGGTTTTGACTTTCATTTCCCTGATGATTTGTGATGTTGAGCATTTTTTCATATGCTTGTTGGCCATTTGTATGTCTTCTTTGGAGAAGTAGCTATTCAAATCCTTTGCCCAATTTTTAATTGGGTTATTTGTTTTTTGTTATTCAGTTTTAGGAGTTCCTTATATATTCCAGACATTAATCCTTTATCAGATATATGGTTTGCAAATATTTCCTCCCATTTTTTAGGTTACCTTTTCCCTCTATTGATGGTTTCCTTGGTGTGCAGAAGCTCTTTGGTTTGATGTAGTGCCACTTGTCTATTTTTGCTTTTATTGCCTGTGCTTTTAGTGTCATATCCAAGAAAACAACATCATGAAGCTTGTCCTCTATGGTTTCTTCTAGGAGTTTTATAGCTTCAGGTCTTATGTTTAAATCTTTAATTCATTTTGAGTTGATTTTTGTTTTGTGTAAGATAAGGTACAATATCATTCTTTTACATTTGGATATTCAGTTTTTCTAACACCATTTGTTGAAGAGATTACCTTTTCCCCATTGGGAATTCTTGGCACCCTTGTTGAAAATCAGTTGATAGTATATGCATGGGTTTATTTCTGAGCTCTCTGTTCTGCTCCATTGGTGTACATGTTTGTCTTTATGCCAGTACCATACTGTTTTGAGTAGAGTAGCTTTGTAATATGTTTTGAAATCAGGAAGTGTGAGGCCTTCAGCTTTGTTCTTCTTTCTCAAGATTGTCTTGGCTATTCAGATTCCTTTGTGGTTGCATGTGAATTTTAGGATTGCTTTTTCTATTTGTGTAAAAAATGCCATCAGGGGCTTCCCTGGTGGCACAGTGGTTGAGAGTCTGCCTGCCAATGCAGGTGACATGGGTCCGTGCCCCGGTCCGGGAAGATCCCACATGCCGTGGAGCGGCTAGGCCCGTGAGCCATGGCCACTTAGCCTGCGCGTCCGGAGCCTGTACTCCGCAACGGGAGAGGCCACAACAGTGAGAGGCCTGCGTACCACACACACACAAAAAAAAGCCATCAGGATTTTGATAGGAATTGCATTGAATCTGTAAGTTGCTTTGCGTGGTATGGACGTTTTAACAATGTTAAATCTTCCAGTCCATGAACATGTTATGTCTTTCTGTTTATTTGTGTCTTCTTTTTTTTTTTTTTTTTTTTTTAAATATTTATTTATTTATTTTTGGCTGTGTTGGGTCTTCGTTTCTGCGCGAGGGCTTTCCCTAGTTGCGGCGAGCGGGGGCCACTCTTCATCGCGGTGCGCGGGCCTCTCACTGTCGCGGCCTCTCTCGCTGCGGAGCACAGGCTCCAGACGCACAGGCTCAGTAACTGTGGCGCACGGGCCCAGTTGCTCTGCGGCATGTGGGATCCTCCCAGACCAGGGCTCGAACCCGTGTCCCCTGCACCGGCAGGCAGACTCTCAACCACTGCGCCACCAGGGAAGACCCTATTTGTGTCTTCTTTAATATATTTCAGCAACATTTTGTAGTCTTCCATGTATAAGTCTTTTGTCTCCTTAATTAAAATGATTCCTAAGGATTTTGTTCTTTTTTGAAGCTATTGTAAATGAGATTATTTTCTTAATTTATTTTTGGATTGTTGTTTGTCTTTGGCACCCTATTTGAAGATATATATGCACAGACTAAAAAACCTCTGGAAGAGATCAATAATGATAGGAAGGCTAGAAGTCTTTCTATATGAAGGAAAGGTTGAGAAACACAGTGATAACTATCCTTGGATAGAGAAGATCAGGGTGGATGTGACTACTTTGGTAGTCAAATCCAGTGACTACCAAAAGGCACACTTCGTTTTCTCTAACGATGGAAGCTCTCCAAATTTGGAATAGAGGCATCATTAAAGGTTCTATATTTGCTAGACACTCATCATACAACCTGGTCAGGAGTTTGGGGTTGCGACACTTTAGACCTGTGAGTGAATCCTAGCTGTGCCATTTGTCAGGTCACTGTGTGACCTGGGACAGGTTATTTAAGCTCTCTGAATTTGAATTTTTTTCACTTACTGAGTGAGAAAAATAACAGTATCTTCCACATAATAATGCTATGAGATCTATGCATAGCACAGTGAGTCATAATTCTGAAGACTTAGAGTGTTCTTTGCTCTTTGGTGATTTCAGTGAATATTATTGAGAATTTTAGTGAATATTATTGAGAGCACATGGCAATGTGCCAGGTGCTGTGCCCTCAAGAGGATTATAGACAGGCAAAGATATGATCCCTGCCCTTGAAGAGATTTCAGAGAGACAAGATGGAAGGAACTAGACTTGACACTGCAAGCTGGGGATGGGGCATTTTCCAGAACGAGGCACAAAAATGCATGTATCATGTATGTACATGTATGTACAAACCATGTAACAAGCATACAAATATATTTGCAAATTAACAACAGCAACAAAAAAACAAAGAAAAGAAAGAAAGGAGGAAGGAAAGAAAGTAAGGAGGTAAGAAAGAAAACCACAAAAATGCTTACATTGGCTCGGTAATTTTTTTTGTTTTATTTTCCAAATTTCATGCAATATTATTGTAACCACATGAAGAAATTTTATTCTCAGCTACTGCTGAAGAGTTCATAGAAGGGGAAAGAATGAGGAAGGACAAGAGGACCGTTGACATTTGGGTTACATTATATTTAAAAATAACTTTATTTTTCAGTACTATAGAGAAACCCATATTTGGTGACATGAGTAGATTTTAAGGACAAATTTAGCCTGCTACCATCTGCAAATAACTTTTAATCCTTTAGTTGCATCAGTATTTTTGTAGCCAATAAAGTGGTACTGATTTATGCCTGCTTTTAAAGAAACCATTTAGAAAAATGTTTCCAGTCATTGAAACAACAAGCTTGAGAATTTTTAGATTCACAAAAAGCTATTTTTCTGAGGGTGGTTAGATTCTAAATGTAACCCTCATGTAAATATATAGAAATATCATTCCAAGTCACAAAATAAAGCTTACAGGTCAATGACCACATTCAAATGAAGCTTTTAATAAATATTTCAGTAAGTGAAAAATGCACTTATTTGCTCAGCAGATATTGATTGAGTCCAGTGGCTGGCCATGTCTCCTGCTCTGTGCTGGGGATACCCATGCTTGGTATTGTCAGACTTTACCTCTCTATCCCCTGGAGAGATTAAGCAGAGTTCATTGGCCCCAGGTCAGGAGTTGTAGAGGGTTAAGCTTGAACTGGATGACTGCGAAGCTTCTGTACTCCTGAGACGTGGCAGCTGATTCTTGCCAATTCCATGACATGGTTTCATTTACAGCCAGATAAGAAAGAAGCATGTGTTTCTTGAGTGATTTTATTCTTATCCCTGAATTTCTTACTAAAGACATAATGCAGGCATGGCAGGTATGCTTAGTTATACTGAGGCTGAAGTAAATGTCTCTCAGCAGGAGGGCATGCTTGAGACGTCACCATACCTTGGTTATTCCAAAATTCATTGTTTATACTTTCTACCTTGATGAAAAAATTAGCAACTGTTACCTATCTCAGAAAAAAAAATAGTACTATGAAATATGTTTTGCATTCATTGATATTAATGGGGACTGGGTAGCCTACTGGGAATAATCCCAAACTGTGTCCACACTTAGGGGTTCAGACACACAGGAATGAGGTGGAGAAGCCAACAGACACTTAATTGCAAGGGGGATGAATATTTGAGAACCTGGAAGAGAAAGGAGGACACCACAGGGAAAGGAGGACAAGCCATGGTGAGACTGACTCAGCAGAGGGGTTGAGGATTGAAGGGGACCAGCATTTCATTGCTCATAGTATTTGGCTGTGACTTGAACTTGCCTGAGCCCGATCCCCCTGGAAATGTATATGTGGACTGGAGAAGAAGGGGCTGTGCGTGTCTAACCCCTGGGGACCTGAACAGCTCTACGAGAGTGCACCACCGGGCACCTAGGAGGTGAGCTCTGGCACCTAGCAGGGGCAGTTGAGAGCATCAGGGTGTGGTCAGCACTGAAGATGAGTGGTTCAGATGAGTGGTGACAGCGGCAGGATGGTGAGCATGGTGTGGAGCGCCCGGGGCGGGGAGCTGAGGTGTAAGTTTAGAGTTTTAATTTGCATGCCCCCATCTGCAGAGTGTAGAGCATCTTATCAAGTTTGTTAGTCATTCCACCTTCCTCTTCCTTAAATTGGATCTCCATATCCTTTGCTCATTCTTTACTATTGAGCTTGACTTTTGTTGATATTTAAGAAGTCTTTTACAAATTCTGGGACCAATCCATGTCAGTTAAATCTGCTGCAAATATCTTCTCCCAGCCTGTGGCTTGTCTTTCTCTCTCTCTCTTTTTTTAATAGTGTCTTGTCATATAGGAAGTTTTAATTTTAATATTATCATTTTTATCAGTCTTTCACATTATGGTTTACATGTCTTTTATGTCTTATTTATGACATTCTTCCCAGCCCCAAACATAGGTTAAATATGTTATTCTACGTTTTCCTGAAATATTTTCAGAAATATGAATTCTTCTGTCACTAGTTATTGTTTCTCATTGCTATGGTTTTGAAATTCATCTGAGATTAGTATAGCTGTAGTTCTTTCATTTACTGATCCACAGTATTTCATTTTGTGACTAGATCATGATTTATTTATACATTCTATCAAGGGACATTTCATTTGTTTTCTTTTTTTTTTGTCTGTTACAAACGACACTGAAATAGCATTCTTGTACTCTCCCTTGGGGGCATACGGAGGAGCTTCTGAGAGTGGAATTGTTGGGTCATAGGTTAAGCACATCTTTTTTTTCCCCTCATCTTAAACTTTACTCGGTGAGGAAAATTGTTTTCCAAATTGGTTGTATCCAGTTACACTCTCTCCATAGATGTAGAAGCGTTGACATGAACTTATGACATTGCCAACACTTATCTTTATTATTTCCTTCCTTCAGGTTTACTCTGTTTTCCTTTCTTAAATGTCTTGGGTACTTTGCTGATTAGTGTTCAGTCTGCTTTTCTTATATAAGAATTTAAGGCTACAAAATCTCCCTGTACTGCTTTAGCTGCATCCTGTAAGGTTTTTAAAATGAATTTTAAAATAAATAAATAAATACATTAATTAATTAATTAATGTATTTATTTATTGCTGTGTTGGGTCCTCATTGTTGAGCGCAGGCTTTCTCTAGTTGTGGCGAGTGGAGGCTTCTCATTGTCGTGGCTTCTCTTGTTGCGGAGCATGGGCTCTAGGCACGCAGGCTTCAGTAGTTGTGGCACGTGGGCTCATTAGTTGTGGCTTGTGGGCTCTAGAGCTCAGGCTCAGTAGTTGTGGCACACAGGCTTAGTCGCTCCGTGGCATGTGGGATCTTCCCGAGCCAGGGATCGAACCCATGTCCCTTGCATTGGCAGGCAGATTCTTAACCACTGCGCCACCAGGGAAGCCCTAAAATGAATTTTTAAACGTAATCTCCAACTTATAGAAAATTTTCAAGTAAAGTATAAAAAAATTTGTCATGGAGCATCAGAGACCAACCAGGGTAAGAAGGATATCTGTCTGCTTAGGAAAGAGGTGGCAGCAGTAGCAGGAGGTTTGTTTCAAGGGGGATGGATCAAATGTGTCACTATGTCAAGGATAATGGGAGCCAGATTTCTCACTATTGGCAAAGGAGCTACATCAATGGAGCGGGAGATAACTAGAATGAACCCTTGATGTTGGATTGGAATTGGAAGCATTCGTATGAGGTCTGTGGGTACCCTCCTTACCCAGCTTAGTCTGCCGCTAGTCTGCCGCTCTGTGTGGCTGCCCTCCTCAGCCTGCTGGGACTCCGGCACCTCCCTTCAGGCAGCCCCTAGCCTGGAAGATGCAGTCCTCACCAGCTTTGGGCTTCAACACCTCACACCAGGCTGCTTCCTTGCACAGACGCCCTCCTCTCCCCCCACACACCGCCCCCCTGTATAGACGTGCTCCTCATTCCACTTGGGCTATGACACAGGTTCCAGGTTACCCCTCTCAGTGGGCACCTATCTTGCTTTGTCCACCTGATAGCTTAAAACTGAATGGGTCAGGAAGGGAAGTGAAGGAGAAAGGCAACCCATAAGTTTTGATACATAATATTTTCAATGTCATTCAATTTTAAATAATTTCTAATTTCCCATTTTAATTTTTCTGTAATACATCCAGAAGTTTGTTTCCAAATTTCTAAAAAATTTGCAGTATTACATTTAGTCATCTTTCGATTCTTGATTTCTCTCTTAATTGCATTACATTCAGGGCATATGGTTTATATGCAGCTGATTGTGGTTTTTATCACGATGTGCTTCGTGCCTAGTAAATAATAAATGTTTGCAAATGTGGTATGTGTTCCTGAAAAATATTTCTAAGTGTTGGATACATAGTTCCAAAAATGTTCATAGATTAAACTTAATTGTATTATTTAAATATACTGTCCATGCTAAATTTTTGTCTGCTTGATATATCAGTTACTGAAAGAAGTATAATAAACCTGCCATTTTTATTGAGGATTTATAAATTTCTCCTTATAATTCTATCACTTATTGTTTTATAAATTTGGACACTCAACTTATGTTATTATAGTTGTTATAGCTTTCTGGTGAATTACTCCTTTTATAATTATGCAGTTATTGATATTCTCAATAGTGCTTTTTCTCTTTAAAGTTTAATATAGCCATAGCAGCTGGGGTTTTTTTGGCGGGGGTGGGATTAGTATTTCTTGGTATATCTTTTTCAGTCTTATTTTCAACTTTTCTGCTTCATATTTTGACTGTTTCTCCCGTAAATCTTGCACATATAGTTGTGAATTTATAAATTTCTATCACTTTTTGATTTGGACACACATTTTTAAAACCAAATTTGGCAAACTTTTACCAGTTGTAATAATTCCTAATATAGTTATTATTTTTACCATCTTACTGTATGCTTTCTCTTCACCTTGCTTTTCCTGTGCTTTTTTTTACCCCCTCTTCGCTTTTTCTATCATTCTTATCTTGTTTTTAAAAATTTCCCTCTATATCATAAGCATTTGGTGAATGCTGGCTAGTGTGGTTTCATTTGGTGGTCAAGAAAACCCTGTGCTATACGTTATTCTGCATGGGTGTATATTTGGAAATCTTGGATTCGCTTTATTTTAGCTCTCAGCTCTGAATATTCAGAACACTGGCTTCCTCCGGACCTATCAGAGCTCTTAAACTGAAAACATCCAGTTTTGTATCTTACATTTTCTCCACTTAAATATATCGTGACAATTTTTCTCATGTCTATGCCATGTGATGTCTATATAAAGTCTACTGTTGGCCATGAATTTGTTTCCAATTGCTTTGTTATAAGTAATGTCGCAGTGAACATCTTTGTGCCCAGATATCACTCCTCCCTCAGGATAAATTCCTTGAAATTGCTGATCAGAAGGAAGAACCATTTTTAAAGGCCTTGCCTCTTGAAATATCACACTCTTTTGTGTGGACGTTTTCCAGCAGAGTATAAGAATGCTCAGAGACCATTCCAACAACTCCCTTCCCAAGGTCACACTGACAGCCCCGGGAGTAGGGGTGGTCAGGCGTCAGGCAGAACCCCAGTCAGGTGCAAGAGAGAGGCAGAGGATCGGGTAGGCTGCTGCTCAGGTCCTGGGAGCACTGGGTGGGCGTGGCTTGGGACTGGGATCTTGGGGTGAGAGCCAGGGAAACCTTCCTCCCTCCCACCTGCTGTCCGTGTAGTGGACTCTGCACTCAGACTCCCTGCAGCAGAACCAGGCACGGCTCAGAGACAGCAAGACAGTCGGTGTCTCCGTTTTGCAGACCCGCCGCTACTCCAGAGGGTCTTGGGGAAGCAGGCCTTGGGGCTAGGAGGGAGGAGCCCTTGGACACCCCCCTTCCCCCGCACTGGACGTACTTTCCGCCCTTCTAGTGCAGAGAACAGCCAAGTGGGCCGGCCCTGTGTTTGCCTTTGCGCCTGCTCGGTGAAAAGCCAGCATGTGTTCAAATCGCTACAATCCCTTGACTCCGTGGCAGCTTTGCGTCCCCCGGAGGTCTGGGCGCTTCTCTGTGCTCTGGAACTTTTCTCCACGCCGCCGCCGCCGCCGCCGCCGCCGCGGAGCTGCCAAGGCGCTGCGGCCGCAGGAATCCGGCGGGTAGCGGTGGGACCGGGGCCGGGAGGGGCACGGGGACTAGCCGTCCTGCCGCCTGCCCGCGGCACAAAGCCCGCCCTTGTTTGGCGGCCTCGGATGCATGCCCTGGGCCCAGACCTCCCGGGGTCCTCTCTGGCCCGCGCGCGGAGCCGAGTGTCCTGACCACGCCGGGAAGGGGACGTGCTGCCTGCCGCAGACTCGTGGAGGGGGTTGGCGCGGGGGTGGCGTGGGGGGGGGTAGACACGCTCTGCCAGGGAGCCTGGGCCCCAGCCTTGGGCTCTGCTCTGCCAAGGAAGGCCAGGCCCAGGCCCTGATTGAACCCAGCCGGTGGGGTTTCTCGAGCTGTGAGTGATAGGCATTCTCCACCTATGGAGGCAGTAAAGGTGTCCTTGTCACCGTCACCGGTCAGTGGGCATGATGGGGGTGCTGGGGTGGTAGTGCGGTGGAGGCGGGCACAGGCGCTGGGTGCCTTCCCCTGGGCTGTTTACACAGAGCATACGACTCTGAGCGTGCCTTGGCCAGACTCATCCTCAGAGGTGGATCTGCCAGCACAGCCCTGCCTGCCTGCCCCGTCCCTTCAGTACACCCTTATCACCCACTGCCCACCATACACCAGGAGTGACTGATCTTTTCCAAAGCCTGGCAAATGGCAGCAAGGCTGGAGCCGGAGTCCCCTGACCCCTGACCCTGCATGGCATTCCTTACACTTGCACCTCTCATGATGATGGGCATCCATCCCTCCACTCACTTCTCTACTTAGCATCCATTTATTGAGCACCTGCTGTGTGCCAGGCACTATTCCAGGTGCTGGGAATACATCAGAGAACAAGGCAGACCTAGTCTCTGCCCTCAGGGGTGCTGTGGCCTGACTCCAAAACCTATTTCTTCACCACTATTACATTGACTTTGGCAGATCACTCCCGGCTGGCCTTAGCTTTC
>NW_006798464.1:98694-101313 GCF_000442215.2 Lipotes vexillifer | reverse complement strand
TTTCCCTACCTACAGATTCAACGTAACGGGTCCACAGGACAGACTGCCAGTCCTGTGCAGCTTTTTGCTAAGGATCTGCTTATTGGTGACTGGCAAAGAGCACTGTGGGGAGTTAAAAAAAAAAAAAGGAAATTCCAGGGAAGTGAGAAGAAACATGTGTGAAAACTAGGCACCACACTAGATCAGCATTAAATCAAACCAGGGTCTGGTTAGAAACAAGTGCAGACCTGCTATTTCTCACTGAGTCCTGTTATTTTTACTCAGCAAATTCAAGCAAGATTTCATGGTCACATCCAGAGGGCAGGAAAGAAGAAAGCTGTGATCCTCAAATGCAAGGCTGACCTGTTTGCTGTGTAGGCTGGGGGTGAGGGTGGGAGTTTGGGGGGAGTGTGCTAGGCAAGATCTGGACACAAGGACATTGGTGACAAGACCATAGGCTGAATCTTCCTTTGTCTATAAACTGTCCATTTTCACCTTGTTCAATGGCTCCCATGACCACTGAATTAAGTATAAACTTCCCACGGGCCACAGCTTTAGCATGACTTCCAGTCTGTTCTTGTCAGTGCCATCTCACATGATGTTTCTCACCTGACCCTAGCTTCAGGCAAATAGGACAATGTGTTGCTGCCTTGTGCCCCTCTGTCTTAGCACTTGATAACCATGGTAACTGACGCTTGCTCAGCATTCACTATGTGCTAGGTCCTGAGCTTTCTTTATCCCAATCCTACAAGGTAAGAAGTATTATTACCTTGATGGATGAGAAAATTGACACTAAGAATAGTGCCTGACTTGGCCAAGGTCACCTGGTAAGCGGGAATTTGAACACAGGCCTCCCAGTCCCCACAACCTAAACCCTTGACTATTACAGAGACCTTAGGAATCACTGTGCTGTGCCCTGTGTGGTCTCTAGTAAATGATGTTAGAAAATGCTAGAAGTTTGGGGTGAGATACCGAAAACAAGAGTTGAGACCAGTTGGCGTGGACCTCTCAGGAGACCCCAGACTGTCTCCTGTTAGATCGTTCTCTCTTCCCCCAACACACGTTTGTATGGTGACCCACCTTCTCCTCTAGCCACCCCCCGCCCACCCCACCTCCCCGGCTGACTCGATGGAACATGAGTTCCTGGGACAGTGACCAACAGCACCTTCCCTTCCCCAGCACGAGCACGCCAGTCAGCAGAAATGGAGTCACAGTCCTGGGAGATGGTGTGCTGTGATTGTCCAGGCTCACTGAAATCCTCACGCTGGTCAATTGGGACTTTTGATACAATTTAGGATAACTGAATGCCATGAACCCTTGCCATGTTGGAGGGAGACAGGGAAAGGGACAGGGTGGTAGCTCAGGTGCTGTGGCCATAAGAAGGAGCCTCCCAACTTCTGATGGAGACCCGCACCCAACCCTGAGGAAAGGAGAGAAATGTTGCAGTCTTCTATGATCTTCTAGGTTTCCAGGAAGCCCCCAAAAGTGCCAAATTGAGAGTCCAAGAGATCAGAGTAGGTCGTAGGCTGGTGGAAGGAAGGCCACTTGTTGCAGGCCTCCCTGGGCTTTGCCCACTGCGCGTTAGGCCCAAAGGTCAAGTGAGGCAGTTGAGAAAAAATCCCCACTGTGAAGTGTCTGAGGCCCTTCTGAGATGAGAGAATGGCCCCTTTTCAGCAGCCCTGCTTGGAGCCAGGACAGTATTCCAGAGGGAGCAGGCTGGTGAATGATCATCTGTCTGCCCAGATGGACCAAGGCCTGGCCCACAAGGGAGGAGACTCAGATTCTGGTTTTTGTTTGTGAATTCAGGGGCTCTGGAGTACTTCAATAAATAAACACCTATTTATTGAGCTCCTACTGTGTGCACAGCACGATGAAGGACACAAAGAAGCACTGATTTGGAAAACCACAGATCAGAATTTATCCATGCAAATGAGTTTGCTCCCCGGGGAGGCTGGATACTCACATATCCAGTGAGGCCACCACTATTTGAGGAACTACTCCCAGCCCCTTCTCCAAACGATCCTGAATTTTCTCAGTGAAGATGGTGGGTGTTTTCCAATTAAAAATAGCTAGTAGTCGTTCGGAGCTCATTCACCCATTGCTTACTATGAGCCAGGCATTGTTCTTGTTGCTTGGGGATCAGAATATCCTGAAAGTGTTCATGGTTTGCTAGGGGTAATCAGCAGGTTGGCCAGCACAGTGACCAACTGGTCATCCTTCTAAGAGGCCCCCTGACCCACATGGTCTGGGAATGATGCCAGCCCTCAGGGAGCACAGCTCATGCCTGGTATAAGGTAGCAGAAAATGACAATGCCCAGGGGTTAAGCACAATGACAAGCAGACTGGGGATGCTGGGGGAGCAGAGAGGAGGGAGCCCTAATCACACACAGGAAGGATGGGGAATCAGCCAGGGCTTTCCTGGAAAGGATAGCAATCGCCAGTGTTTACTGAACACTCTTAATGTACTAGGCATGAGGCTAAGAACTTTACATGGATTAATTATCTTGCTTTATCATCACAGCCCTTCCAGGGAGTTACAGTGGGACTTCCTGAGGGGGAGCATATCCAATGTTGGGAGATAATGGGGTTTGGGAGGCGGACAGACTTGGGTTTGCACCCCTGCTCTCCCACTTCCTGCTG
>NW_006798464.1:92155-98684 GCF_000442215.2 Lipotes vexillifer | reverse complement strand
TCCTGCTGAGTGACCGACCTTAGGCACTAACCTCTGGGCATCGGTTTGCTTATCTGTAAAGGGGAGCTATTGAGACCAATTTGGCAGTGCTATTATGAGTACTAAAAAAGATAATTTATGTAAAGCCTTTAGCAGAGAAGCCACTCAGCGAATATCAATCCTCCTTTCTCTTCTTAAAGAGATTATTCAGGAGGACAACACTCCCACTCATAGGTTGGTGGGACTAAAGTTGCCATGATCCTGGCCATCATGGGCCTATTAAAAATGTAGAAAATAACTGGCTAGGTCAGAAGTTGGCACAAGAACCCAAGGAACTGACCACTTCCAGTCCTGAAGAAAGGACTGAAAGGGAAGGGAAAATGCCTATTATTTTAATTTTTGCTGATGTACTTGAATATGTTTATTCCCTGGCTCTCAATTTGCTGTCTCTCTGGCAAAATTAATAGTGATACTACACATCCTTCATGTTGGCCCCTCTGCCATGCAGGACACTCTCAGGGGCGTTGTCTCAATGAAATCATTGTCTCATACCTATTCTCCACCATGTGGTGTGCAGAGATGATAGCCCCATTTTCCAGCAGGGAAACTGAGACCCAGAGCAAGTGTCATGTCATTAACAAGTAGAGTCAGAACTAGAAACCAAGTGTCTTCTGAGCTCCCCCCAGAGCATACCATGAGGCAAGTACTGGGGTGAAGGCAGTTTATTTGACAGGTCATTCTAGCACAGGAGTGGGTAAAGTGAGAAAAGGAAAAAAGGAAAGTCCATAAAAGTACATTTTAAAAAATTAATTAATTATTAATTTTTGGCTGCGTTGGGTCTTCGTTGCTGCGCGCGGGCTTTCTCTAGTTGTGGCGAGCAGGGGCTACTCTTTGTTGCGGTGCGCGGGCTTCTCATTGCAGTGGCTTCTCTTGTTGCGGAGTACGGACTCTAGGCTCGCGGGCTTCAGTAGTTGTGGCTCGTGGACTCTAGAGCACAGGCTCAGTAGTTGTGGCACACGGACTTTGTTGTTCCATGGCACGTGGGATCTTCCCAGACCAGGGCTCGAACCCTTGTCCCCTGCATTGGCAGGTGGATTCTTAACCACTGCACCACCAGGGAAGTCCCATAAAGGTATATTAATAGGCAGGTTACAGATTGGGCAACTGAGGTTCCATCTCACTGCCGGCCCTCTGAGAAACCACATGGAACATGCCTCAGACTTGTGCTCTTCTCTACTGCCCAGGACAGGAGGTTGGAGCATGAATCCATCCACCCCTGTCTTCTGTTGGTTGAGGGTTGCCTGAGGGGGTGTGAATTCCCTGGCTTATTTTAGTTTCTGGCAGTGAATGAGCTCTGGTTTGGGAGAAATCTCTCAGACAGGTCAGACAAGAGAGGAGGCAGGTGCTGACTGCGAGGCTTGCTTCTCTGAGCCTCGGTTTCCTCAGATGAGTATTTACCTTGTAGAATTAGAAGAATCAAATGAGATGAGATATACAAAGCACTTAGAACATCCCCGGTACACTTCCAGTTGGGCCATATGAAATTGCTGATATCCAACGATTTTTGGCCCACAAAAATGGAAATTTCAGAGTTCAAACTATGAGTTGGGTAAGTGCCAGTATATATTAACACTTACTATTATCAGTTGTAGTATTAGTTTTCGTGTTTTGCAAACACAAAGGCAGGCAGCTGGGAGTCCTAACTTCCCCCAAGTCCTAGAATTGGGATCTTGGGTGTTTTTCTCTTCTTCCAGGTGTAGGAAGGCCTCACAGCCTGGGTGAGACAGCAGGGGTCATACTCAGAAGGACTGACTCAGGGTCCTGCCCCTTCCCTCTCATGACTGGTCTCCCTCACGCCTCATTCTGGGAGGGGTCTGGAATGCTCTGCTCACCCAGAGTCCAAATGCCATGTCCTGCTGAGCTCAGGAGGAATTTCACAGCGTCTGTACAAACCCAGCCTGGCTGGGTCTGACCCCTGGCCTCTCCCTGAGGGCTGCCTCACCTCCAACTGTTGGCTCCCGAGCTCTTGCGGGCAGAAAGTGTGGTAGCCATCCCCACACTCATGGTAGCTGATCTCCATGGCTCCCTCTCTCACGAACTCCTGGGCATTTATACACCTGATGCGGGATGTTTTTTGGCCTGTTAAGGGAGAGAAGTGGCCTAAAATCCTGAGGACACAGCTGGGGAAGTACTGCTGTCTTTTTCCTCTTGGCTTCCTCCTTCCCCAAAGAACAAACACCCTCAGGACACAGCATAGAGTCAAAAGACAAATGACACACGGTGGGGGGGAATATTTGCAATATATATTACAGGTAAAGTGATGCCATATAAAGAGCTCTGTGAGATTGAGAAGAAAAAGTGCAAAAAACCTAACAGGCGAATGGGTAAATGACACGCGCAGACAGTTCATAGATAAAAGAAAGGCAAATGGCTCTTAAACGTATGAAACTGTGTTCAGTTTCATAAGCAATCAGAGAAATGCACATTAAAACTTCATTGAACTATCGTCTCTCACTTATTAAACTGACGATCCACTTTGAGGCTGGGCTGTCTTGTGCATCGCTATGAGAGGGCAGAATGGAGGGGAAGTTGGCAGTACCTAAGTGGCACATGTAGTTACCCTTTGACCTGGCAGTAACCAGGAATCTACCCTGAAGATATAGCTCAACAAATAAGTACATGGTTATTCACTGTGGCATTATTTGTAAAAACAAAAGATAGGAAGAACCCAAATGTCCAACAAAAGGGGGCTCGTTGAATAAACTCTGGTATGTCCAGGTAGTGAATACCAGGCAGGTCTAAAAAAGGAATGAGGAAAAATCTCTGTGAATACACGTATGTTGATTTCTAGGATATATTGTTAAGTGAAGAAAGCAGGAGGCCAAACAGAATATATAGTGTTACCTTTTGTGTAAGAAAGAATTGAAAATAATAATTAGATACTGTTTGCAAAACAGAAACTAGAGAAGATACTTACATATTCAGTGGGGATGGGCTGCTGATGGACCGGGGGGGAAAGATAAGGATGATAGACTTTTCTGAGTACATCATTTCATATACTTTTAACTTTTGAACTATGTAAATGTTTTATGTATTTGAAAGCAAAATTAAATAAAAGGAAAAAATACACCCTAAAACTGAACAGAAACAGAAACAGATGAACCTAACTCCATGTTAAGTTGATAATATTACTTCATGGAGAAAATAATTATTTCAAACAACTTTTTAACATAGATTTCTGACTAGAGTAGAATATATTTTAAGGAGAAAAACAACTGCAAAGAAAGTTAAAATTTCACTTAGTAGGCTTATTGTTAGAAGTAGTAATAGTATTGTAATTTTGAAGCGATTTTATTTTTGTGAAATAAAGCAAAAAAGAAAATATATTAATTTTATTAGGAACCAAGATTTTCAATATAAGAGAAAAGAGATACAAATATAAAAATAAAGAAATTAGAAAAAAAACTTGCAATATTAAATTTGCATTAAAAATTGTAATATAGATGCATGGCTTTTAAAGGTTTATTTTCTATCTACGTCCTTAAAGCACTTAAAGCAGTGACACCCCAGCGGCGATGAGCATACCTAGTGCCCAGATCTTGGTTTTTTTTTGTTGTTGTTTGTTTGTTTGTTTTTTAAATCAGGGTATTTTTACTTGTTGACAGTTTGCTTTATTTATTTATTTATGGCTGTGTTAGGTCTTCGTTTCTGTGCGAGGGCTTTCTCTAGTTGTGGCAAGCGGGGGCCACTCTTCATCGCGGTGCGCGGGCCTCTCACTCTTGCGGCCTCTCTTGTTGCGGAGCACAGGCTCCAGACGCGCAGGCTCAGTAGTTGTGGCTCACGGGCCCAGTTGCTCCATGGCATGTGGGATCTTCCCAGACCAGGGCTCGAACCCGTGTTCCCTGCATTAGCAGGCAGATTCTCAACCACTGCGCCACCAGGGAAGCCCCGAGATCTTGGTTTTTAAACACTATGGTACCTTGGATCTTGGCTGAGCCCAGCTCTGGAGCAGGAAAAGTACAAGATCAGCCTGGAACATCTTTTGTGTCAGGAGGCAAGGCGGCACTCAAAGATGAATGGAAGTTATGTCAAAAGAACACAGGAACCAAATTGAAGGGCCTTCTTCTAAACAAACGTGGCCCAATTTGAGCCAAATCATAAAAATAATGATGGTCATTAATTGTAATACTAAGAATTAAAGAGTCCTAAGAGACTCCCCCCACCACCCGCAAATAGAGAGAGAGAGTGAGAGAGAGAGAGAGATCATGCGTGACCGAGTGAGCAGGGGAGGAGGGAAAACTCTGTCTCTTTTAAACTGAGGAAAGTCTACTTGTACATGTAAAAAGAGTGATAGAATTAGAAAAACATTTCACAAGCTCCTGTGTAGCAATTGATAGAGGCAAAGATCAGCAATGGATGCCAAAATCATTAGGTGAAAGGTCAGTGGGGAACTGCCCAGTGTCAAAATAGCACTCCACAAAATTACTTATTTCAAAGAGAAAAACATACCGTTAGGATGGAAATACCTGGAGGTCATCACCATAATCCGGAGATCAAATAGCATCACTCAGAGTGAGGCAACCTGATAATATATGCCTTCTGGTGTGATGCAATGTAAAAAACACAAAATCACTTAGGAAACTTGTTTAACCTGAATTATTACCAAAATTTGTTTAACCTGAATCTACTCAAGCATCTAATCCTCACTTCTAATTTGTAAGAAATATGGAGATTGAAGAACAGGTGACACACCATGTGGACACAGTCAGGCAATGTGGGAACTTCTACAAAGCTTAGACTCTTCAAAGAGCCAATATTATGGGTCTGGCCACATAATTTATGGGGTCAAGTGCAAAGGGACATGTGAGGCCCCTTGTTAAAAGAGCAAAGAAGAAAATGCTTTTAAGCACACTGTAATATAAAGTTTTTTCCTTCTTCTATGGTTTCTCTCTTGATTGGTCATATTTAAAATTTGCTATTTAATGACATTTTAAGTAAAGAGGAATGAGCATTATTAGCATGAATTTTCTCGTCCATCTTTATTTTCTGCAATGCCACTTTTAACCACAAATAAAAAAGTACTTAATTCATATGTGGAATCACCAAAATGATACAATGTGTAGTTCATAGTTTGTACATACATGTGTATTTGGTTATTACCAGAAGAGTGGGATTGCAGCACAAAAATAACAGCTGCTTTTATTTCATTTCTTTTTTTTTTTGGCTGCATCGGGTCTTAGTTGCGGCACACGGGATCTTTGTTGAGGCGCGTGAACTCAGTAGTTGTGGCGCACAAACTTAGTTGCCCCGCAGCACGTGGGATCTTAGTTCCCTGACCAGGGATTGAACCCATGTCCCCCTGCATTGGAAGGCGGATTATTTACCCCGGGACCACCAGGGAAGTCTCTATTTTGCTTCTTGATACACTTTGCCAACACTCTCTACCTTCCATGTACTTATAATTAAGGAAGTCCGGGAAGGAAAAGATTGCTCTGTCTTTCCCTTTCCTTATATGTCATCATTTTCAGGTAAGTTACAGGAAAGCATGTTACAAGGAATTAAGGTGAGTAAGGAAGGATATGATAGGATTCCTTGGTCATGTGTGTCTCTTAGAATCCTCTTGCCTTTGTTCTGCATCTTAAGAAAGGCTCTGGTTTGAACGAAAGTGCCCCACTTACTCTGTCGTAGATGTAACATACATTATGGGTTCACTGGTATTGTGTGCTTGTGGGCTATTGGGGACTATACACAGAAGGGTGGCAGAACGACGGCAGACACACATATTGTGCATTTTTCCTCTGCTCGTACACATTGTCCTCTCAGACTTCACTTACAAAACACGAGTTCAAAGCTAAAATTTCAGGAGAAATTAAGAATCTCAGGAGAGCAATAGCAGGACATCAAACCAAGCACTGGGTCCTCCTGAATACAATTGCACAAGTCATACATCCTTGGTCATGGGGGACAAAATGTGGAGAGAGAGCTCTAGATCAGAGGTTGGCAACCTATGGCCCACAGGACAAATCTAGCCCACTGCTTTTTTTTTTTTTTGACAGCTATAAGCTAAGAATGGCTTTTATATTTTTAAATGGTTGTTAATCTAAGTACCTACCTTGATTTTTCTTCTTGGCCTGAAAAACATAAAATATTTAAATACTATCTGGCCCTTTGCTGAAAAATCTAGATTCCCTGCTCTAGATTAAAAGAGACTACAGAGCAAAACAGCCAGATGCAATGGGGAAACTTTAATTGGATCCTTGTTTGGGAGAGAAAACAGAAAAAGTCGTTCTTGGGACAATTGAGGGAAATTTGAGTGTGTATTCATAGAGTATATACATATTCATTGTACTAGTTTTTCAACTTTTCTGCACATTTGTATTTTTTTCATAATAAAAATTTGGGGAAATAAATACAGGCCTAATGAGTTTCCCTGCTTATTGGGGGTTCAAAATTACTGTAATACATGCTAGTTTTGAAACATACCATAGATGACATTAGAATGCAGGGATGCACTATGCTCCCAGGCCTAGCATGGGGAGTATCATTCCTG
>NW_006798464.1:85814-92108 GCF_000442215.2 Lipotes vexillifer | reverse complement strand
TCCTGCTCATGTTGGGGTTCCTGGGGTGCAATCATTGGTGTGTTGTTAAATGTTTAACAACTGGATCGCCAGGAACAGAAAAGCCAGTTTGTAGCATTTGCCAATCTCTGTCGTATCAATGCGCTCACCATGGCTGATTTAAAACTACCAGCGTGATGTTACTGAACTCAAAGTTGAGAAGACATTCTCATAAAAACAGCTCTCATAGGCCCATGCAAGTTGGCTGCAGTACACCACTACAGTCTGGCCTGACAAAGGGTCGGATCAGACAAAATGAATCCTGATTCCTCGGGCATTAAGGGAGGGCTGGTGGCTGGAACCTGGACCTCAGGAAAGAAGGCACATATCAGCTAAGATTTAGGGTAAAATGAGCCTCCCAGCTTGAACCACCCTCCTGCACTGCTGGCACGTGACGCCTCTTCACTGCGCTCCCCATGGGTTCCACAGTCTCCGAGCTGGATGCCCCACCTCCAGCTGGCTGCTCACCATTTCCAGGCTGTCCACAGCACACCTTCTTTCCTAACAGTCCATCCTTGCTCAAGACTCCTGAGGCTCTCCACCCAGAGTCTGAACTTCTCTGCCTAGGTGTTCTCTCCTTGCTCCACTTCATTTCCCACACCAGCCCAGTGTTCATCCTCCCCTCACTGCCCCACAAATACAGCCTATGTATTCTTTCCCTGCAAATTCTCACTAACATTTCCCTGACTTGGAATGTCCTACTCTCTCCTCTCTAAATTTTACAAGTCTGTAAAATTCTGGTTCAAGACTCACACATTCCAGGAATCCCTCCCTGACTGCTGCAGTTCACAACTGACTTCCTTCTTCTTTATTCCTCACCTTCACTGCAGTGATTGCTTCCATTAATCATCACCTCCACCACCACCTCCAGTGCCTTCATCACCTCCACCACCCCTGTTCCTCACCTTCACTAACTAACACCACTATCATCACCACCACCAGCACCTCTACCTTTATCTTCATCTCCTACATCACCTCTACCATCACTGGTTCACAGCTTACGCTACCACTTCCACCACCAATGCTCTGTTACCTTCACTATCACTTCCTCCAACACAGTTATCACCATCTCTAATTTTACTTCTACTGACTTCATCTTCTTCTCCACCCCCACTACTGCTCCATTATCTTCCCTCCCACTTCTACCGTCACCACCTCCATTATTATCGCTTCCACTTCTGTCTTCTCCACTGTTACTTCCATGTCTTATTCTCACTCATCAATGCCACCATTATGACCACTGCTCTTTATTTCTTTTGCCTCTACCCTTAGTGCCTCCTCCTCATTATTATCAGATTTTTCTTAACTGCTTCCCTGTCCCTACCTTCGACACTGAACATAGAAACCTCATATCTGGCCCTTGCCTGTAAATGATATACATGTAAACATGAGCCTCTTCCTGCTGAGATAAGGAGACTTGTATGAAGAAAGTAAAGTCAGATAGTGCTCAAGCCCATGGACAAGGACATTCACAGCCTTTCTTGGGCACTAGAGCTTGGCATATATGTGAGTAGTGGGGGAAGAGAACATGTGATCAGTTCAGAGGGTGGCGCCACCGGCTCAGCAGCTCCCACTCTGAGTCCTGCTTCCCTATCATTATCAGAACCAGGGTCCCCCAGGCTTGAGGTCAGTGATGCAGGAAGCAGGAGCGGTGCCAAGCCGGGTTGGATGAGTGGTCAGTCCAGCCCAACCCTTGGCCTGCCCTGTCTGCAGGCTTGCTGGGAAAGCATGCTGGTGCTCCAAGGCTCCAACCTCAGGTGGTTAGGCATAAGTGCCAAACATCCCCAGCTCCCCTTAATAACCACTGTGACTCTCCCACCCCTGAAATTATCAAAACCCTCCTTGAACCAATTTTTGTTTGCCTCACTACCATCTCTAGGGTGGATTAATTCCAGATGTTTGCAGCTTCCTGGGCAAAGTACTGCTTCCTGTTTCCCCCACCCACCCAAAGCATCCCTTTCTGAGCTTGTTGGGGTTACTCCCTGCTTCCACCATTTTGACGTGCTGAACCTTCTTCACATTCTTCATGACACGAACACTTTCTCTCTTCTTCTCAGTGCTCTTGAGAATGAACAAGACACATATGTAAATCTCTTTTCAGTCTCAGTTCCTGATGGGCTTAATCACTCTATCCCTGTGTGTAATAATGCCTTTATCACTGGGGAATGGGAGTGAGTCGAACAGGGCTCCACTTCATGAAAAGCATACTGTCGGTTACTCATCCGATTCCTATGTATGTGCCTTCAGGGTAAATTCAGAAGAGGAGCAGGGCATACAATTGTTTTTCAGATTTGGCCTCTCTCACCATCCTGCTTCCCTCCCTCAGGCCCCTGCCATCTGCCATACAATCACAGCTCGGTGCCTTTGCACTTGAGGCTTCTCCTCTTGGAATGCCCTTCCTTCTCTTTTAAACGGGCTCAAGACCCAGTTCAGGCACTGGGTCCCTAGAAGTCTTCCGTATTACCCCAGGGGGGACTAGATGCCTTCCACTGGGCTCCCAAAGCCCCCTATACTCCATCAATTAGAGCATTTATCACACTCCACTGTAACTGTCAGGTTAGGTACCCCCATCATCACCCCCTAAACTGAGATCTCCACAAGGGGAGGGGCCATGGCTTCATCTCTGACTTGAAATAGCTTGTACTATTGGTTTGAGATATCTCCTGTAAGAAGTTCCTTGAATTATGTTTTTGACCTATAAACCTTATTAAGATAGCTCATAAAAGAGAGGCTTGTGGATGAGAGGATTCATGCTTCTACAGAGAGGAGCTTGCCTTTTAGAACGAACAGAGGAGGAAAACACTCAGGGCTTGGGTGGATCAGGAAGTGGTGCAGGCGTCTGGGTTGGTGAGACTCAGCGCCCTGGCTGGGGAGCACCAGCTGCCTCTCTGGGGTGGGGGGCTTCTGGGTTCCTGTGCTTCCTCAGACCCACTTCCCATTTTTGAAAACATACCTTTTCCTCTACGATGGCCGGCAGTTTCACCAGCCCAGCCAAACAGGTTCATTATTTAGCAGCTATTTTGGAGCCCTAGCTCACATCTTTCCTGGACTTTCAGTATGACATTTTAAATAGTCTTGTGGCTTCCTGTAGACTAGTTACTTTTAAAGCAGAAAATGTTTCTATTTATTTCTGTTTTTCCCTAACAATATTTTCCAATAGTTCCTCTTACTAAAAATGACAGCTTTTTTTTGGTTCTGACCCTATCACCAGGAGGTAGAGTTTAATCTAGTATGTGTGCTTGGGTGAGAGGTTTACCCAAATATTTCCTGTGTAAGATCCAGGTCACTCAGGACCAAGCCCCGTGTGTGTCCTTTCCCTGTGGGTTCTAAAGCTATAGTGCCTGTGCCAGGAAATGCTTGTGTATCTCCTTTTCAAACATCTCTTCCATTCTGTGTTTGGAGGAGGTTATTTCTGCTTTCAGAAAAAGTGTCATGTTGGACGTGCACAATCAACATGGGTGGACACGTGTTCCTGGCCCAGGGGTTTCCAGGATCCCCAGTCCACACTCAGTCCTTCCCTGGCAGTGTCTGTGGGAGGAGAGGAACTGAGCGGCATAGAGGGCAGCGAGGGGGCTGAAGGTCCAGCTCTCTGAAAGCAGAACCAACTCCACCGTGGCTTCGGACCAGTGAACTGGATCCCAGTGTTCAAGAGTCTCATTGGATGGTGGGTGCCTACTCATGACACATAAAAGGGAGAAGTTTCCCCTCGAAGATTTCATCCTCCCTGGCCTCTCTGGCAGAGCCTTCATCTTTCCCCTGTCCTTTCGAACAGGATACATACACTCCGTTTAAGCAAGGGGCAATGTCAGGGCCCAGTTGATTGACTGTTGCTCTCAAGCTCATATATAGCTTGACAGGGCTCCCTTAGGTATAGCTCAGATCAGGACCACCCCCACCTCTAGCTTCATCATCTAAGCAGATCTAAGCAGTACCCTTCCAGGGACCACCTGCTTTTATTCCCTTTTGTTATCAGTCTCCCGCCTGGACCAAGACGTGCAGCCTCCTGCATAGTCCTTTCTGGTGCTCTGTGTCCTATTGAACCTAAGACTAAAGTCAGCTTAGAAGACATTTCTATTTTATACTTTCAAGTATGGTGGGTATTGCAAATAAACTTGCTCTGGACATTCTTTTTCATGTCTTTTTGGTAAATATTTGTACTCCTTTCTGTTGGCTATATATCTAGAGGTGGAATTGCTGGGTCATGGAGTGCTATTTACCTTTAGTAGATTCTACCAAATGTTTTTCCAAAGCAGCTGAAACAACTTACCCTCCCACCAGCAGTGTCTGAGAGTTCCATTTCTGCACATCCTCCCCAATACTTGGGATTGTCCATCTTTTTAATTTCAGTCTTTCTGGTGGGTACGTAGAAATGTCTCATTGTGTTATTATTTACATTTCTCTGACAAGTATTTGATGTTGGGGATTTTTTCAAAGTAGCCATTTTGGATATCTTTTTTAAAGTTCCTGTTCAAATATTGTCCCTATTTTTTAATTGAGTTGTTTCTCTCCTTATCACTGACTTGTGGAGTTTTAAAAGTAAACATTCTAAATAGGACTTCTTTGTCACATATATGTATTGCAAACATCTCTCTATCTGTTTGTTTTCTTAATAGTGTCTTTTGATGAACAGGTTATTGATTTAAATGAAGTCCACTTTTTAAATTTTTTAATGCTTAATGCCTTTTGTGTCCTCTTTAAGACATTCTTGCCCTTCCCAAGGTCGTGAAGATATTGTCTTATGCTTTCTCATAAAAGATCGTTTTACTTTCCTAATTAAGGTCTGTGATACACTTTGAATTAATTTTTGTGTGAAGTATAAGTTAGGGGTAAATGTTAATTTTTTTCCAAGTAGATATCCAATGGCTCCACCATCATTTATTGCAAGACATTTTTCTCCCATTGAAGAGCAATGGAGCTATTGTTGTAAATCATCGCAGCTTTATTCATCATAGTCCTACAACGAAAACAACCCAAATGCCCACGAATGGAGAGACAAAATGTGGTACCTCTCTACAATGGAATACTACTCAGCAATAAGAAGAATGAACTATGGATAAGCACAACGACATGAACGACTCTCAAAAACATGTGGAGGAAAAGAAGACAGAGACAAAAGAATGCCTACAGTTTGGTTCCATTTATATGAGGCAAAACTAATGCATGGTGATAAAAGTCAGAACAGTGGGCCACCATCACTGGGAGCATATTGGCGGGATAGGCTGGTTTGCAAGACACTTATTTTCTCAGCATAATCACCTTGGCAATAAAGGTCAAGAGAGGAGATGAGGCATCAGGTAGGAGGCTGTTAAAAGTCCAGAGTAATACAACCTTTTTCTGTTTTAGCTGGGTTATTTCCATTTCTGCTCTGAGCAGTCTCGGGACAATTGGACCTTTCCCGTACTGTATCAAGGCATTAATTACTTTCTGTAGAGTCCCAGAATGTGGAAACTCCTAGAGTCCTAAATCATTAGCTCTAGAAGCAATCTTAGGGCTCATTTGGCTGAGCCATCTCATGTTATAGAAGAGACAACTAGAGCTGACAAGAAAGGGTACTGTAAAAATGAAAACTTGGATCAGATTTTTTATTCCCAAAAGCTAAAAAGAGTTTTGTGATCATCATTATTATTTTTGTCATCATGGCTGCTAAGATTTTGCAGACTTACTACATGGCAAGCACTGTGCTAAACCTTATGTAGTTAATCCTCCCAACAAGCCTGTGAGGGAGATGCTAGTGTTTGAAGAGTTTGGAGCTTGGAGGGGCCCAGGTCACACGGCCACATCTGCCTAACTCAGTGCTGCCCGAGTCTTCATAACTGGTCACCGTGTGCCCCTCCAGTGCTTCCATTCCTCAAACATGTGGTTGTTGTAGACCTCAGTGTTCACATGGTCTTTGAGTAGTCCTGGCCTTCTGTTCCAGGAGGGCCTGGATCCACACAGCATCTTCATGGGTCCTCCCCTGTCTGCTGTGGTCCCTGAGGCTGCCATCATATGGGAGCTACCTCCAGAGGTGCAGATGTGAAGGGCCCTCACCCAGAGCTTGTTCCATTCTGTCCCCTCCCACCTTCTCTATCTTTTCGGGTTTCTGTCCTCTGTGTAGTGTTGGGCCAGCCCCCTTTGGGCTCCCCTTATGGAGCCCAGCCTTGAAGGGTGACGTGAGGCTGCATTTTGTATGGACCTGTGGAAGGCTCATGAGCAAGTGTGAAAGATGACTCATCTTCACACCAACCCATGGTTCCCCTCAACCCCTGAGCCCCTGGATTCATGTCCCAGATTTTC
>NW_006798464.1:77640-85804 GCF_000442215.2 Lipotes vexillifer | reverse complement strand
TTTCCCTATTGGGTGGAGACTTTATAGATAGAAGTGACATATTGAGAAGAAACTCTAAACCAACCTGAGATTCCTTTTCTGCCCTGCAGACCATGAGACTGCATTTGTACGTGCGTGTGTGCGCATACACATACATTCAGGGAGCCAGAGCCACGGGGCTCCAGGATTGGGACTGTCTTTAACAACAGAGGCAGATCTGTGCAGTGGGACTTAAGTGGGGGCTGGGAATTAACTTTCTTCCTGACTCACTTGGTCCATCCCCTAGTATCTCCTTCCCTGGCCGGGGGCAGGTGGGTAGGGGTCATTGCTTTATGTTGGTGACTGGTCTCTACTGGGAGTCCTTGCCCTCCCTTGGATCTGAATCCAGCTGCCTGAAGCTGTGCTGAGTCTGCAGGAGATATAATCCCAGGGGTCTCCAGCCAAGTGCAAGGGAATGTTATGCCCGAAGAGCGGGTGGGACAGCCCAGAATCAGGGACTTCTGCCCCCCTGCTCCCTGAAACCCTAGGCCAGAGGCAGCCTCAGCAGCCTCCTGCCTACCTGGCTTTCCCTGGGCAGGGGAAGGGGAAGAAAATGAAGTAGAGAAAAAATAATGAGGAGGAAAAAGAGGAAGAAATAAGGAGGAGGATCCCCCTTTCACTGTCTCAATCGTACGCCCATGGTGCCCTTCAGGACCCTTCCCTGAGGAAAGTGTGGGGATGGAGGGCTAGCAGATACCTCATCCCTGAAGGAGTGCTTGTGTTTTTTAGGGGCTGCTTCCAGACAGGGCCCCAGAGGTGTCTGTTTTTAAATATAATCATGGAGGACTTCCCTGGTGGCGCAGTGGTTAAGAATCTGTCTGCCAGTGCAGGGGACACGGGTTCGAGCCCTGGTCCGGGAAGATCCCATATGCCGAGGAGCAACTAAGCCTGTGTGCCACAACTACTGAGCCTACGTGCCTAGAGCCCGTGCTCCGCAACAAGAGAAGCCACCACAATGAGAAGCCTGAACACTGCAACAAACAGTAGCCCCTGCTCGCCACAACTAGAGAAAGCCCACGTGCAGCAACGAAGAGCCAACGTGCCCAAAAAAGAAGAAAATTAAAAGAAAATACTAGGCTACCTCATTTAAAAAAATAAATAAATAAAAGCATGGAGTTGGCTTGAAATACTTTAAAAGTGTGCTGGTGTCAATAGTTGGGTCCTGTGCAGTCATATATATAAGACACTAATTTATGTACTTGTTTGTCTGTCCAGCAAATGAATGTCCCCTGCTGTGCTAGATCCTGACATGGCAGAGAACAGAGCAGTCATGAACCCTGCTCTTGAGTCCCAGGCATTGTCGGGGGAGGATTTCCAGCAGAGGCAGGCAAAAATGGATGATTCCCAGGGAAAGTGATGAGCCCTGGGGGGGAAAGAACCAGGAGACAGCAGAGACAGGAAACAAGACTCTTCTAGTCCAGAGTCAGTGGAGGGACACCTGTTTTGTGTAACAGTTCTTCATTTACATATGCTCTATGGCAGCAGTTAGATGGCTGTGACAGAGACCACAAAGCCCGCAAAGCTGAAAAGAATTACTATTTGACCCTTTACAGAAACTGTGTGACAACCCTAACCTAGACTATAAGCTACCGGAGGACAGGATCTGATCCTTGTTTTGGAGCCCGAAAGTCCTTAACACACTGCCCGATGTGTACTTGTTGCTCAATAAGTATTTGTTGTGTGAAAAAGTGAGGCTAGAACAGACTAAAGGTGGGACATAGCAGAGAAGATCCCGGAAGATTTGGTGCAGGAAGGGAGTGGGGAGTGCAAGAGGAACACACAATGATCCTCTGTATTCAAGGATTACATTTTCTGGAATTTGCATACCCATGTGTTCTTACTGAGGTGGGATAAGGTGATGCCCTGCCTTCTTATCTCAGCTCTCATACTACAAATAAGTGGTCTTTTTTGCTCTATTTAGTGACACGTTTTTTACATATCTGTACTTTGTGTGGGTGATTTTGCTGTTTAGGATGGCCCCCAAGCATAGCACTGAAGTGCTGTCTAGACTTCCTAAGAGCAAGAAAGCTGTGATGTGCCTTATGGAGAAAATACATGCTGTAGATAAACTTAGTTCAGGCATGAGTCATAGTGCTGTTGACTGTGGATTCAATGCTAACGAATCAACTACATCTATTAAATAAGATGCCCTTAAACAGAAGCGCACATAAAGCAAGGTTTTGTACTGATGGTCGATGAAAATGTTGTGGCCAGAGGCTGGCAGGAGCCTAACCCCTCACTTCCCCTAGGAGCAATGTTTCAGTATTTGCTAATTAGGGTTCACAGTGACCTTATGGAACATAACTACAGAGAATAATGAGAATTTACTGTAGATCAAATGGCAAGAAATAGACAAAGCCTATTAGAACCGACCAAGAGAAGAGAAGCGCAGTGTGGAATGAAGAGGATGCAGGATGGACAGGAGGAGGTGTCAAGGAGATGGGATTCTTTGGGCTGAACGAGGGCCAGCAGCTGTGAAGCTGTGAGGAGGACAGCTGGGCCGTCAGCACCTTTAGTCAGAGGTCACAGCAAGGGCCAGGGACCCACACAGAGAAATACCTGAGCCCTGCAGAGGTGCAGTGGGAGATGGTGCCCACCTTGGATGGAGGCGGGGCAGGGTGCAGGTACACCTGGAAGGGAATTCTTTGACCAGGAGGGCACCCCAAGGTGCAGTGGGAGGTTGGACCTTGAGGATGAGGGGCCATCCCTCCCTCCATGCCATGGGAGATGGAATGGACAGGACCTTCCAGCCAGCACCAGGCTTCCTGAGCCTCAGGCACGGGCTTGTGACAACACACATCTCCAGAGCAAGCCCAGAACTGCCCTCAGAGCAGAGGAGTCTGTCCTGGGCACCAAGCCTGCTCTGTGGGCCAGCTGGCCGTGGACAAAGTCCGGGGCAGGGAGGCATTAACAGAGCAGGAAGAGGGGGCAGAAGGTCAGGCCAAGGCTGGGGGCTTCAGGGGAATGTCTGCCTTCTCCCCTGTGCTCCTGGGAGGGGCAGTGGACTCAGAACCATAAAGGCCCCTCCATGCAGAAATCATCTGCCCAAGGAAGACTGGCTGTAATCAGACTGATTTAGTCCTTAACAGTGATCTGAAAGTCACAAGGCAGGGGCTTCCCTGGTGGCGCAGTGGTTGAGAGTCCGCCTGCCGTTGCAGGGGACATGGGTTCGTGCTCCAGTCCGGGAAGATCCCACATGCTGCGGAGCGGCTGGGCAAGTGAGCCATGGCCGCTGAGCCTGCGTGTCCGGAGCCTGTGCTCCGCAACAGGAGAGGCCACAGCTGTGAGAGGCCCGCGTACCGCAAAAAAAAAAAAAAAAAAAAAAAAAAAAAAAAAAAGAAAAGAAAAGAAAAAAAATCATGAGGCAGAAAACTGCTCCCCACCCCTGACCCAGGCACACCTCGTTATGTCAATGTTCTGTTTGCACACAAATAACCTTTTGTTGGCATTTAAAAAAAAACTATTAAGTCATAGGTTTTCAAACTGGAAAGTGCCTCAAGAAGTCCAGTTATTATTGTGCCCATGTTACAGATTAGGAATAGGGCACAGGGGCCCTTATAGATAATAAGGGGCAGATGGGGACCTGAATGCAGGTCCCTTCTTCCTAGGGTCTCCCTCTAGACTAGCTTGGCTCCCCCCATGTGGTTTTGGGACTTGACTTTCTCCATTCAATCCCTGTTTTCCTCCAACATGTCTCAATGTAACGGAGCCGTGTGCCTGCTGTGATGTGCGCTCCCGATAACTTCAGCCTCTCTGTCCCCCATCCCAGCTCTCTGGTCTCAGGCCCTGACTCTCGCAGTCCTCTGTCCATGGCTGCTCTCTGTGACCTCGGAGAAAAGTGGCTGTGAGGGTGCAGACACGGGTGGGCTGCCTCGTAGAGCAGGGGCTTCTGTGGCTCCCTGAAAACAAGGCTTACTCTGTGAGCCATGCTGCGGAGGCCAGCTGCTGGGGGAAAGCAAAGGGAAGAAAGTCTGTTTCAAAAAGCCCAGGTGAAGGTGGCCAAGACAAATACACTCAGCCAAGGGAACAGGAGGGCTGGAAGATTCCAGATGCAGAGGCCTCCCTGCACTACCACGATCTGACCAAGGGGCTGGGCAGAGGAGGGAGGGAGAGGAAGATGCCAGGCAGGGTGTCTTTACCTGCTGCCCTCTGAGCCCAGGCAGGAGACATTCTCCTGGGGGCAGGCCCTTAGTGGGTAGGGGACTGAGCCGGATTCAACCCCAACAACACAAGCTTCCTCTGGAAAACCACGGCCCCGCAATGGAAAGCAGGGGAAGGGGTGTGCAGACAACACCCGGCGTTGTCCCAGGTGATGACCAGCAAGGAAAGGTGGCTTTCTGCTCCCTCTCTTCCTCATTCCAGGCCTCTGCCTTACTCACTCTTGTGTCACGTGGCTCTTCTGTCAACGCTGGCTGAGCAAGAGGTGCTGAGGGAAGGTGTGGGTCCTTCCTTTATTGCTGTTCTGGGAACCAAACCTGGGCCTCATGGAAATGTATGTTCTGAAAGGACAGCTCGTGGTCTCCCAGCACGAGACGTTTACCCAGGGCGGGCCCCGGTAAGTCAGGGGGCCACACGTCCTAGGAGAGAGTCACGCCAGCAGGTTGCAGGCCTGAACAGTAGGGCATTTTGCTGCCGCCTCGTTCCTAACCCTCTCTCACGAGCACAGGGAAAGGGAGAGAAGAGCAGAACCAGCAGCAGACAACGTCGGCACGAGGGAGAGGACCACACTGGCTGGAGCGAGCCCGAGGACCTGGTTGGGCAAATGCCCCTGGGGCTGGGCCGCCAGGCAGAGGCTCTGGGATCTGCAAACAGTGGCCCCCTCCCTGAGTGCTGGGAGCAGACATGTGTTGGCCTGATGTCAGACACACCGGGCAGGCCCAGAGGGAGCAGGGCAGTGGGACAAAGGCCTCCATGGGCAACCTCACCACATGTCTGAGGCCTCCTGGCTAAGACCCAGGGGTCTTTTCCGAAATGTTGAAGGGCTGGCCTCTGGAAGAGAGTGATGCTGCTCTCTAGGGTCCCCCGAGGGAACTGGAGTGATGGATCAAAGAACGTGGAGACAGTTATTCTCAAAATAAGGAAGAGGGGCTTCCCTGGTGGCGCAGTGGTTAAGAATCCACCTGCCAATGCAGGGTTCACGCGTTTGAGCCTTGGTCCAGGAAGATCCCACATGCCGAGGAGCAACTAAGCCCGTGCGCCACAGCTACTGAGCCTGAGCTCTAGAGCCCACAAGCCACAACTACTGAGCCTGTGTGCCACAACTACTGAAGCCTGTGCTCCACCACGAGAGAAGCCACCACAATGAGAAGCCTGTGCACCGCAACCAAGAGTAGCCCCCACTCGCTGCAACTAGAGAAAGCCCGTGTGCAGCAACAAAGACCCAATGCCGCCAAAAATAAAGAAATAAAATAAATAAATTTACATAAAAAAAGAAGAACTTGTCAGTAATTGTGAAATCTCTCTGAGGACAGATAAGGTGTTTTAGAAGATACTGAGTTTCCTTCCATTAAGTGTGTCCAAACAAAAGGTAGCGACTACTTTGGAGGGACGTTTGGAGGGGAGTCATGAATTGGATTAGTGACTGCCATAGATTTTCTTAAAGGCATGTCTCATCTACCCTGAAAGTCTTTAAGTCCCAGGAATTGAGTCAGTGACATGCACATTGGCAAGTGTTTTAATCTCACTTAGCCTCAGTTTCCCCATCTGAAAAACAACGTGTCTGGGTCACATCATGATGGGGATCAAATGAGCTTTGACACTCTCAAAGCTATAGTGACATGTAAGATATCACTAACATGGGCTTTCAGTAAATATGGGTGGCTATTAAATTATCAAGGTCAGTATCTGACACCAATGGCAAGACCCTCATATCTACTGAAGTCTCTAGTGCCAAGCCTTGCCTCATTGTTCCCTAAATCAGCAGTCAGACTGAAATACACACACACACACACACACACACACACACATACACACACACACACACACCACACACACACTCTCACCTCCTCCCATTCTGAAGAATCTTTCAGTTTAGTCAGGGAGCAGGTCCCCTTCCTCCACCTGGCTAACTTTTACTTTTTTTTAAAAAGACTGAACTCAAAGACCATCTCTTAAGTTCTTTATGACCTACTTGCCCTGTTTGGACTAGACCTTCTCGCCTGAGCTAGTATTTCTATAGGTCTTCTGTAATGGTCTGTTTCCTTGCATATCCTTCCCACCAGGCTGAGCTCTGGGGGCCAGGGGTGGTGTATGGTGCATCGTCAAGGCAGGAGAGTTCAATGGTAAAGACTACGTGCTTTGGAATTGAACATACCTGGGTTAGAGTCCTGGTCTGCTCTTGACTAACTGCTGCAGGACCTTGGCCTCCTTGGCAGGAACTTGAGTCTCAGTTTTCTTGCCTGTAAATGGGAAGAATAAAGTGAGGATAGGGTGGGATGAACTGGGATATTGGGACTGACATATATACTCTATTGACAGTATGTAAAAAACTAACTAAATAAAGTGAGGAAGATACACTCAGAGTCATTTTGAGGATTAAAGAAAGAAGGTATGTAGGAGTTTAGCATGGGGCCAGGTACACGGTAAACGTCCAATAGATTTAGCTATTGTGATTTTGATTATGGATTATTTGTTCCTAAGGCACAGTGGTAGCTTAGAGTGTAGGTGACTGAACGGACGGAGAAAAGACTGAACTAATAGACTCTCCCCTGGCTGGCAGGGCTGAACTCATAGCGACCTTCTGTGGTGGGCCCCCTGTACTCTGTCTCCCTGCGGTGGAAAGTGCACTGTGTTAGGGATCAAGGAGCAAAGAGCCCCTTAAGGCAGGGAACTAAGGGACCAAGGGGCTGAGGCTTTATCTTGAGTCCCACCAGAGCCACTCTGGAACACTTCAGAGGAGGCCCAGGAGGGCGGTCCTTGTTGGGGAGCCCTGGAAGGTCCTGGTGCCACAGCCTGGGTCCCATCCGCTCTTGTGCAATCCTCACTCCCAGGGTGACTGTTGCTTCTGGAGTTTGCTTAAGGAAAGTGGCGGAGGGAGCATGAGCTTTGGAGCCACTCGGTGTCCGCTGTGGCTGCTCAGGCAGACACACAACAAAGCAGCCCATTGAAGGCCACAAAAACCAAGTCCCATAAACAGCCTTCAGAAGGGACACCTTGTCCCACATTTACAGAAATGCACCCAGGGTCTATTTAAAGACCTACACACTGGAATAAGCACAAGTCAGTTTATTTCTGATTGTTCACGTGGCCCCCTTGGGATTTCCTCTGAAGAATGAATCCCATTTCCCTATTGTCCCCACCTATCCCCAGACATTTTAGCCTCTCTGAGTCTCTTCATTAAAACGAACAAACAAACAACCTAGTCTATTAGATTTTTAAATTTTTTCTTTCTGAAACATGGTTTAGCCAGATCCCCCTTTGAGCGCTGAGCTTTGGCCAAATATAGATGTTTAAAATTTAATTATTTTGATGTTACCGAGTAGCAGAGACCTGTTTTCTTGGGGGAGGAGGGGCTTGGCGGAGGTACCGGGTATGAAATATAGGCCAACTGCAAACTTGGAGCCTATGATGACTCCTCTCTGCCTGGGCAGAAAGAACTTTTAAAATACAAACAAGAGGCAAAGGACCCCTGGGCCCAAACTACCCGCTTCTAACCAGCCACTCGTAGGGAAGGAACTGAGGAAGGGAAGGGCAGTACCAGGTGTCAAGCTCTGAGCTTGGAGTGTGTGTGTTACACACCCAGCCTGGGTGTCGCTACAGGGAGTGGCAGGGGGTGGGGAGCTCTGGGGTCAGGCAGACGGGGGTTGAAATCCTGGCTCCACCAGGGAAATGTCTTACCTCTCTGTGCCTCAGTTTCCTCGCCTGTAAAAGAGGATAACAAAAGAACTAGCTCATGAGGTGGTGGCAAGGATGACATGAGGTGATATTTGCAAAGCAGTTAGAACAGTGCCTGGGTCATGATAAATAATCAATAATTATTATTCCCACATTAGAGAGGAGGAATCAAGGCTTGCAGAGAACAGGCGAGTTGCCCAAGGTCACACAGCTAGCCGGTGGTGGAAATGGGTTTCAAGCCCGAATCAGCTTGGTCTAGAGCTAGTGGGCTTGCCCTCACCCTTTACTGCCAAGCAAAGGAAGGGGATTCCTG
>NW_006798464.1:75888-77608 GCF_000442215.2 Lipotes vexillifer | reverse complement strand
CCTGCTGAGTCTTGAGTTGAAGAGGCTGAGGGGGACCTTGCCTACCCTTTCCCATGCCCACAACCTAAGGAGGCCCAGAGAAAGAAGGTGAGTCCTAGGATTCTGGGATTATTTAAACACTGACATTTAGCCAGTGCTTCCCACTGCTTATATTCAACAGGAATACAGCTTTCACTATGGGCCAGCTCTGTTCCAAGCACTTTACATGTAACTCACTCATTTAGTTCTTATAATAATCGCCTATGAGGTGGCTAGCTATTGTTATTAGCATTATTTTTCAATGAAAATCATTTATTATAAAACCACTGAAACTTTCCTTAAAAGGTCAAGCTTGCAATCACTTGAACGTGACAGAATTAAGAACGGTTTTCCCCATTCCCATCCTCAACCGCATATTTCATGGCACAAACAAAACTGGATGGAGCCTTAGCCTCCCAACCTCCAGGTCAGCACTCCTGCAGGCAACACCATCCTAGTCCTGGGTCTGCCACCAGCAGTCATCTGGATAAGGGATTCTGGACCGGCCCCAGCCTTAAACGAAGCACCCCCAGGCCCACGCAGAATTTAGCAGCCATCTGGTCCAGAGCGCTCACTCGATTTCCGAGGATACAAAACTGGAAAGACATTGCCACAATGAGGAGTGTCATAAAATACTGGTAAAAGGGCGGTCCGATGATGAAGATCCAGTACTCTGCATCCTGGGACCGCGTTGATCACAAGGAAGACCCTGAACCACATGTAGAAGGCCGTCAGCATCTTGCCGTCCTGGCCAAACAATGCGTGTAACATCCACAGCTCGACATAAATGACCTCTGGGTTGTGGCACCTCTAATCTGTCTCAGACTTTGGGCGCGAACAAGCCCCATGAGCCAGAGGGGCACAGGGAGGAACATGGGCCCGTTTCTACAGAGGAGGAAACTGAAGCACAGAGAGGTTAAGTAGCTTGCTCAAGGTCACACAGCTAGCACATGCTGGGATTTAAACCCAGGTCTGGCTCCAGAATCCATGCTATTAACCATCATGTCAAATGTTTTATATTCAAAAACATTTAATTCTGCAGCTTGCCCCTCACCCCTTCCCTCAGCACCCCATTGCTTTATCCTTTGCCACTTCTTCTTTTCCCAATAGATCTTGTAACCCTCTAACTTAACATACACTTTACTTATTGATTATGTCTATTGTTTATTGTCTCCCCACTATCCTTAATGAATATAAGTACCACTAGGAGCTTGTTTTGTGCACTGATGTATCCCAGGCACCTAGAACAGTGCCTACACACAGTAGGCACCAATAAATACCAAATAAACCATTAGACGAAGGAGCAAAGGGCTTACGGGGGTTGTGTTGTATCAAGTACATTAAGCAATTTATTCAAGCATTCATTTGGTTGAGTGGTGAGACGGGACTCAAACCCAGATCTGACTTCATAATGCTCTTCTTAATCATGGGTTTTCTTTTAAGAAACGATGTGTTTGGGCTTCCCTGGTGGCACAGTGGTTGGGAGTCCGCCTGCCGATGCAGGGGATGCGGGTTCGTGCCCCGGTCCAGGAGGATCCCGCATGCCGTGAAGCGGCTGGGCCCATGAGCCATGGTCGCTGAGCCTGCGCGTCCAGAGCCTGTGCTCCGCAACGGGAGAGGCCGTAGCGGTGAGAGGCCCGCGTACTGCAAAAAAAAAAAAAAGAAAGAAAGAAACGATGTGTTTAACCATATATATATATAT
>NW_006798464.1:54646-75794 GCF_000442215.2 Lipotes vexillifer | reverse complement strand
TATATATATATATATTTTTTTTTTTTAAACCAACAAAACTCTGAGAGAAGTCATGTTGGGGTTTATTGTTTGCTGGCAAACATAGCTAACACCAAACTTTGCAGGTGCTGTTTTGAGAAACCAAAAAGCAGAAGCAAGTTTCATAAGCAGGGCTGGGTAGAGACTTTGAAAGTTGCTATGGACCTAGAAGAATATGCCCCATATGTAATCAATATGAAAGCCACACTAAACCAATAGGAGTGTAAGGGAGGCCAACAAAATGTTCATTTGCCCTATAATAGGGACTTTGATGCTTTTTTTGAAATGTCAAAATTCTAACTTCTTTCAAAAACATCTTATGTGTGTGTGCCCCTGCTGTGCTGGTGCACCAAGAGGCTGAGCTGGACTTGGGGATGACACAGTTCCTGCCCACGGGGAACTCAGGCCAGTGGGGGCAACCAAAACGTAGTACCCAGTGACTGTGGTGCGTGGTGTATAGAAGCTTAAGGATGAGGCACTTGGGAGCACAGGGGTTTGGGAGCTTCAGGGAAGTCACCCAGAAGAGCCTCCCTGTCCTCCCTCCAGGACATTGGAACTAGCTCCTCCCATGTTCCAAAGTCCCTGAGTTTTGTCCATTTTGCACCACCCCTTGCAAGGAACAGGGGTTGACAAGGTCAGGGCTATTCATCTCCATGAGGTCCTGTAGGAACACAAGGCCTGGGATGATGCTGGTTGTCATGATCCTGCTTCCTGTAGTCTCAGAACCAAGCCCCTCCTGAGAAGCTAGCGCCCCCTCCAGGCAGCATTCCCTGAACATCACCTCCAGTCTCTGCTCTTAGAACAGTTGTCCTTCCATTAGGCCCATACTTTACAATCAACCCCGTGGGGCAGGGCTCTTTTCTCACCCACGCTGTAGCGCCCTGCCTCTTCCCTCTGCTGTGCCTGACTCACAGCCTGCAGGTGAGCATGCTCCAGAGATGTCCAGCTGAATGGGCTGTGTTTGTCCTTATTCAGCCCCAGAAGCATTGGTTAGTTCCCTAACAACTCACATTTGTCAAGCACTGGAGCTGTGCTCCTCGCTTTGCTGCTTTATCTCAATTCTCACATCAACCTAGGCATGGAGGTGCTGGCATTATTTCCATTTCACAGATGAAGTGACAGAGGCAGAGAGAGGAGTCAGGTACTGCCTGAGTCACTCAGGTTACAAGGGGCAGTGCTGACCTTGATGGCAGGCTGTTGACTCTGGATCATCACAGTTTCTGTACTGCCTCCCACATGTGTAGGTGAGGGGCCTGAGGGCCTGAGGATGGGCCCGGAAGGGGCAGATGTGAGGATATCCTAGACATAGGTCCACTTCCTCAACTTAAGCTCATTCTGGACCCAGAGTGTGGGCATATTCCTGTGAGGTCTTTCCGCTCCTATCCTTAGGTGGAGGTCTAGGCAGGCCCCTTGCCTCCACCCCCCAGCTCTCCTGGGACCCCAAGAGCTGATGTCCCGCAGGCTTGCCCTCCTATGGAGGTCCTGTGCTCCAGACCTTTCCTGACCCATCCTCCACCCCTGTAGGGATTCTCTGGCTTCCCAAGGTACTCACCCCACAGGAATGCATTAAAGACAACTGTCCTTCCCTAAGCAGGGCTTTCTGGAGACATGGCACTATGACAAAGATGAGAATTTCGGTGGTGAATTTAGTAGGGCCTGTATCATCTTCTCCAAAGCCGACTGAAACCTTCTGATTAGAGCTCCTTCCTCCAGGACTCCTAATGCTCCTGTGCTGGTCTCCCTGTCCTCTTGCCATCTCTCCTCCTGGAGCCGTGTAAGCTCAGGAGGCTGCCTCAGCCGCAACGTAAGGGCTCAGCACTCTGCTCCCTGGCAGACCGAGAGGAGCAGCCTGTGTGAGCAGATTGCACCTTGGGAATCAGCTCCTGCTGCTTCATGTATCAGGCTTCTAGGGACTACAGAACAGAGCTTAAGCTCTTCATTCTTCAAAACTGGGAGATTTCTGGCAAACTCAGGGAAGGATTTTATATTTTGTCTCCTGTTTTTCTTTAATAGCCAAGGGATGGAAAATGCAGAAAGCCCTATCCTCAGCAAAAACCTCCTTCTATAAGGAAATAGCAGGAAACCGCGTTCCAGGATGAACACAAGGCCAGCTTAGGTGTTTCTTGGAGCCTCTGGCTTGGTTCCATAATGCCTGATGGCCCAGCCCAGGTGAGCTGGCACCCCTGGAGCTTGGCAAGCCCACTTTGCTTTGTGAGCACCCTGCCCTGGGCTGGTCAGGCCCTGGGAAAGGCACAGGCTTTCTCTGTGATTAACAGTTTTCTATTTAATACTGACTCCTCTTGTGCCCCTTCTTCCCTGCCCCTTGGCTCATTTTTCATGGAAAAAACAACAGTTTCCATGATGAGCTCAGCGTACAGGCAGGAACTAAACCTGTCTGGGCCTTTTGCTTCCCCATTGGAGGGGTGCGGATTAAGTGACCTGTGGTTTTTGCTTGGAGCCAACATTCCATGATTCTATGGTTTTTCTCTCGGAGGAAAGCTTCTCTCTGTTCTTGAGTCTGCAGACTGTGACTGAGGGGGAAGGCTTCCAGGCGGAGCCATCAAGTTCCCTCCTAGTTCACTGTGACTAATCCTGTCCTCTCCCCCACCTAGCAACAACACACACATACACACAGTGTATTAAGCAAGCATGCCTCTCATGGGTTGCCTTCTTTCTTTCATTCATCCACCCATCCATTCATCCATCCATCCATCCATCCATCCATCCATCCATTTATTGGCTTATTCATTCATTTGTTCCATGACTGTTCCTTAAGTGCCCACTGTGTCCTGAAGACACAGACGTGGTTGGATTCCCTGCCTGCCTTTGAACTCACAGACTGGTGGGGGAAGGGCACCATGTAGATCAGACAGGCAATGCTGAGTGAAGGGTCTAGTGCAGCAGTCTGGCAAGGGGTTGTGAGGAGAAAAAGTGGCCACAGCATACTGGTCATATCACCACCTCCTCAATTTATGCTTGCTCACACTGGACCCAGAGTGCAGGCATATGCCTGTGAGGTGCCCTAAATGCTTTGGAGACCCAACCAACCCAGGAGGGTTGGCCAAGATTCAGGAAGGGCATGCAAGTGGGGAAGTTGGGACCAAACCCAGGACCACTGAATGTTGTCAAGTTGGGGATTCTTATCTTGATGACAGCTAGCAAGACTCAGGACTCTGAAATAAGACAGGGTGAAAAAAAAGCACTCAGGCTTCATTGTAGAATTCCAGAGCCAGCGTTGTCATCTACTTCCACTTCCTCTTGGCAGGCAAGGAAACTGAGGCATAGATCGGACAACTCATGTGCCTAATGTCCCCAGCTAGGAAGGGGCTGAGCTGGGAGAATGCCCAGGTCTCCTGACTCCAGGCTGTTCTCCAACAGACTCTGGTTCAGCCACACTGCTGTAATTGCTTACACCCCACTTCCTAGAACTTTCCCTGGGAGGTCCCAACTCAGACTGGCTGGCCACAGCAAATGCTGCTGTGCTAGCAGAAGGGGTGAGCTCATCCCGTGAGGTGACGTGGCAGGATCGTGGTAGCCTGGGCTTCTGCTGCCATCTGAAATCATGGATGAAAATAGCTTGCCTGCGGTCTATTGATACCCAATACTCTATCATCAGATTGGGGAAGTCAATTAAAAGTGTCTGGTTTCCTCCCGGGGGCCTGGGAATTGCACGGAGGCCAGAGACCTGTGGCCAAAAGGAACAGGGCCATAACTCCCCTTTTACAACACCAAAGCCAGAGGCTGCAGGCTGCACCTAGCTGGTCTGCAGGAAGCAAGAGGCAGCTTCCAGGGACTGGCAAAACCAGCTCTCCAGTCTGAAGAAAGGCTCAGACTCAGGTTGCAGGAACGTCTGGCCCTCCTGGAATATGCACAGGAAACAGCTCAGGATGGGAGGATCCTGGGATTGCCCTGGAACTTCCTGTGGCCACTGGAGCAGAGGCCAGGAGACCAGGCTGGTATGAGTTGGGAGCCACTGTGGCTGGTTCCAAATGGGACCTCAGGGATACTGGTTAATGTTCAGACCAGGGCCGAGCTATGAGTGCCCAGGGGAATGCAAACTCCTCTCCTGTCACTTGTGAAACACAAGAATGTGGACCTCCTTCTCCTCTCCAGCTCGATGGCGACCTGGGCCAGCCAACAGGAGGCAGAACCAGGCTCTGCAAGCCCTACTCTGGCTGAAGTCAAACCGTGCCTCTTCCCCAAGACAGCCTAACTCTCGGTGGGCTGTAGGTCTGATGTAGCTCCACCTCATTACTCAGCCAGCTCCCCTTCCACCTTTTCCCCCATTGTCCTTCCTCTTTTCAGGCCCCCAGGTTCCAACTTGCCTTGGCTGGATGGTGAAAACTGTGAGAACACAGGGGTAAAATGCTGGGCCAGCGGTTTTCCGACTTGAGAATCCAACATCCGAATCATCTTTGAGGGCTTGTTAAAGCAGAATGCTGGGTCCCATCCCAGAGTTTCTTGGGTCCTAAGAACATGCATTTTGAGCAAATCCCCGAGTGATGCTGTTGCTGTGGGTCCACGGACCACACTTTAAGAAACACTGTGCTGGGCAATGACCAGATAAGGAAGGGAGCAGCCTTAGCTGACATAACCGGGGAAGGCCTCCCTGAGGAGGTGACATTGAGCTGGAACTTGAAGGGCAAGGAAGAGCCAGACATGCAAAGGTCTAGGGCTTCCTAAACTCTTCTGTGCCACAGGCACTGGGACAGTCTGGTGAAGCCTATGGACCCCTCCCCCAAATGATGTTCTTAAACACATAAAATGTGTTACACAGGGTTACATAGGAAAACAATTAAATTAAAATTCACCTCAGTCCATGGACCCCCCACCCCCCAGTTAAGAACCCCGAGAGAAGGAGTGCTTGGGGGAGAGGGAGGAGCAAGTGCAAAGACCCTGGGGTGGAAATAACTCGGCAGGTTGGAGCTCAGGTCAGGGGGCTGAGCATAATAGGTGGAGGGGAGTAAAAGGATGGGCCTGGGGCTGTGGCGTTGGCTTTCGCCTGTATTCCCAGCATACTGGGAGACATTGGGGCTTTCAAACAGGGCAGAGTGGTGATCAGATTCCTGTTCTAAAAGATCACTTTGGCTGCTGGACGGAGAATGGGATGTTAGGGGGACAAGAGGGAAGGCAGGAGACCCATGCGGGGTGTTGCCAGCCCCTAGGTGATACACAGGACCTGGCTTTGACTCAGAGTACCGCAGAGAGAGAGGAGCCTGGGGAGTCAGGAGGGATCTGGGAGGCATACTTGAGTGAAATGCCTGTGTGTTGGCCACAGGGCAGAGGCAAGGGAGGACAGGGAATGGGGGTTAGAGCCTAGTGCTGACTGTTCCTAATTCACCAAGCGACCTTGGACCAATTGCTTCGCCTCCCGGTCCTCAGGCCCTAGTGGGTAAAGGGAGGGGTGGACTAAACTCTAATTGCGAGTCTATAAGGGTTCAGTGCGGGATTGGCGAACCCTCTGGCTAAGAAGTGCTGTTTGCCCCCGGGGAGGGTGATGCCCGCGGAGGCGGCGCCCCTGTGGCTGCCCAGCCTGGCCTGCGGGCGGCTCTGCAGGCGGAGGGGGCGGCGGCCGCCGCGGCAGCCAGGTGGCGAAGCGACAAGGCGGCGACTTGGCGAGGCGCCTCGGTCCGGCTGCCAGCGGCGGCTCGGCGTGGTCCAGCAGCGCCCGCCCGGGACAGTGAGAACCCGAGGGAGCTCGGGCGGCCGCGAGGCGGCGAGGCTAGCGCCCTCCTCCTCCTCCTCCGCCTCTGCCGCCGCCGCCTCTTTCTCCTTCTACTCCTTCTCTGGGCAGAGCCTTTGGAAAAAAGGGAGCGGCAGAGGGGCAGAAGGCAGCTGGCCGGCCCCGCGCCGCCCACCCGGGCAGCGAGTGCTCAAGAGGAAAAACTGCCACCTCTCAGCCCCGGCTCCCACCTGCCCCCACCCCTCCTCGCTAAGTCCACGGGCCCGACCCCTGGAGGAGGGGGCTCTCCCCACCCACTGGATGCCTGAAAGGGAAATGCTTCTTCCAACTTCACTGCCACAGGCCCCTCGTTCCCTCCCTCAGATCCTTGAATTGCAGTCTGGAGATCGCTTCTGGGAGGCTCGGTCACTTAATCTACAAACTTTATTGAAAAACCGCTCCTTGCTGGCCCGGAGCTGGAGCCCTTGTTGCTACACAAATTAACATCCAGTCCCTGCCCTGGAAGAACACCCGTCGAACAGTGGAGACAGAAATGTGTAGTAAGATGAACTGGGCACCCACTGTTTGCCAGGTTTTGAAGGTATTTACAGATGAGGAGACAAATACCATACATGGTGCACTAAGCTAGCAGATGGGTGAAATTACATTTTCAAGACAGTATATAAAACCCAAAAGAAGTGACTCTCTTAGGATATATAGACCTCTCTTACAAAACCCACCAGAATGGCTACAATTAAAAAGACTGAAAGTATCAAGTATTGTCAGGGATAAGGAGCCACTGGAATTTTCAAACACCACTGGTAGGAGTGTAAATTGGTACAAACATTTTGGAAAATGTTTGGCAGTTGTCCATTAAAACTAAACCTGCAAAAATCCCAATGATGCAACAATTCCACTCCCAACTGCACTGAGTGCTTATATCCATCAAAAGGCATGGTCAAGAGCGTTTATAGATGCTTTATTCATGTGTAATAGCCCCAAACTGGAAACAACCCAAATGTCCAGCAACAAGAAAAAGGGTGAATAAATTGTGGTATAGGCACATGGTGGAATATTATGCAGCAATGAAAGAGAATGACCTAATGCTGCAGACAACAACACAGATGGGTCTCACGGATAATATTCAGTGCAAAAAGTACGTACCATTCAATTCCATTTTCATGAAGTTTCGGGACAGGAAAACTAATCTAAGGTGATAGAGGCCAGAATAGTGGCTACCTTAAGAGGTTACTGACTTAGGGGGACAAAGGGAATTTTTGTGAGGGCTGGAAATGTTCTAAATCTTGATCTGGGCAATGGTTACACCAGTGTAAACATGTGTAAAAACAAATCAAGTTCCACACTAAAGATCTGTGCACTTTACTTTTTGAAAGTTATATCTCAATTCAAACAAAGCAAAACAAAGAGCTCCTGCCTATCAATAAGGAAAAGCTAGGAAACACAGAGTTTGACAGGCAAAGAATACAAATTGGTAATTCACAGAAAGAGAAGCCCTAAGAGCTAACAAGTATTTCAAAGATGTCAGTCTCATTAGTAATAAGATGAATATGCATTGAAACATGATATCACTCGACACCCATCAGAAGGGAAAAGATTAGCAAAGTGGACAGGTACTCAGCGTTGGCCGGGATGTGGGGAGGCTGCTGGAGGGCAGGCAGGTAACTAGTTGGCTCAGGCAGTGTGGAAGCAGTGAAGCCAGCAGCCCTGGGTGATAAGAAGTAAGTGCATACCTTGGGACCCGGAGATCCAACTCAGTGCTTGTGCAGATTGGCAAGGGGACTGGAAGGATGACATGTTCACCACGACATTATTTATGGGAGTGCTGCTTTGGGCGCAACCTTGGTGCTCATAAAAGGGAGGGCTAAGTAAGGTGGTGGGGGCACACTATGAATGTTGCACAGTAGTTAGAAGCAGCAAACTTCTAACTGCAGAGTAGGTATAATGGAGCTCAAAAAATAAGATCAAGTGAAACAAGTAAGAAACAACTAGATTTACAGTATAGTACTATGTACGTAAGTTAACTCCCCCCCTGACCGCACACATGACAGCTCTGAGCATTTTATAAGGATATGTTCATAGTTAAGGGAATACGTTGAATATTGGAGTGGGTGCTTAAGGGAGAGTGAGAGTAAAGATCAGGAATGAAGGAGAAAAATAAGATATGACCCAGCCATTCCACTTCAAGAGAGAAATGAAAGTATATGTCCACACAAAGTTTTCTATATACATGTTCACAGAAGCTTTATTTGTAATAGCCAAAAACTGGGAACAATTCCAATGTCCATCAACAGATAAATGGATGAAAAAATTGTACTATAACCATACAGTAGAATGCTACTCAACAATTAAAGAGGAAAAAACATTGATACACACAACAATATGGATGACGTGCAAAATAATTATGCTGAATGACAAAATCCAGACAGTATGATTCCATTTATATACATTTCTAGAAAACACAAGCTAATCTATAATGACAGAAAGCAGATGAGTGGTTGCCCCCAGAGTTGGGGATAGGAGGAGGGGAGAGGAGGGAGGGAGAGATTACCAAAGGGCACAAAGAAACTTGTGGCTTGTGGGGGTGATGAATTTGTTCACTACCTGGATCACGGTGATGGTTCTTCGGGTGCGTGAACATGCCAAAATTCATCAAACTGCACACTTTAAATATTATTCTATGTCAATTAACGATATAAAAAAGAAATAAAATTAGAAGGGGCTTTGCATTAACTAATGGTGATCATATACCTTGAGCTAAAGGATAGAATTAACCCAACTCTCTGTGCTTGAAATTAAAAACTAAAAACAACAACAACAAGAGCAACAACAAATACAAACAAAGCAAAAAATGGAGCTTAGATGGTTAAATTATTTGCCCAGGCCTCACAGCTGGGATGCTGACTCCTAGACTATAGGCATTATCCTCTGTGGCTCAGGGCTTGTACTAGTATGAGGTGCTATACAGGCACCACACTCACCCAACCTTTAGGGGTCACCTCTGGGAAAGGAACCGGGCACTCAGAGATGGGGTGCAAGGCCCTGACCTCTAGGCCCTCCCCATCCAGTTGGGGAGAGAGACTCTTAGACAGATGGTCACAATGCTGGGTAAAGTCAGAGAAGGCTTCCTGTAGGAGGTGATGCTTGCGTTCCAATAAGCGCTTGGCCCAGAGTAAACACTCACTGAATGTTATCTATTTATTTTTACTATTCCCCATGATTTTAGAGAGAGGAGAGTGGAAAGGAAGATGGCATTCCAGACAGAGGGAAGTGCACCATCCAAGGCAGGTGAACATGTTGGGGAGTCACAGATGATTTGGTTTAGCTGTGACTGGGGAGTGGGGCAAAGTACCAGAGAAGTCTTTTCAGGGCTGGTTGACATCCCCCTGAAAGTGAGCCTCCCATAGGACATGCGGGCATGGGATAGTTCAGGGCCGGGTGTGATGGAGGGGTCAGAGAACACTGGGTGGCTCTCCCAACTATGTAGTTTGGCCTGGAGCTTTGCATGGTTGACCAGGAATCTCAAGAGTAACCCTAGTAGCTGCCCCCCTCCTCAGCCTTGTGCAATCTAATCTGCGGGCGGCTTTAATCCATCAAGAAGGGGTGTCTTCACTGAGTCTCTTGCCTGCCTGACACATAGTAGGAAATCAACAAATGTTTGGTCCCGCTCCTGCCTCATTCCTTTCCCTGGATGCTTGCAGACTGTGCCCAATACCTACCCTTGGGGCCACTGTCCGTACAAGACCTTGACAGAAAGTGGGCAGGCAGGCCTGGGCTGGGCCAGGTGGACCCTGAGTCTAGAAAGGGTCAGGCAAAGGCTATAGGGACCAGTAGGCTGTCGGCCAGGTGGAGAGAGGGGGCTGTTCCTGATTCTCTGCCATGAAAAAGCCCTATTGTGGGGTCTTTGGGGGAGAATATATTTATTTTGTTTCCTGAGCTGTGTGAACAGTACACTGTGCTGCCTGGGTTGAGAGGGCTCTGTGTGGCTAGGGAGGGATTACATCCCCCTCCTGGGTGATGTGTTATGAAAAGGCCTCATTCAGACAGGCCCGGCTGCCCACCGGCAGCCCAGGCTCCTGTGCTGTCCCTGGGGGCAGCCTGGTGTCCCTCCCTCTCTCCCTGAGGTGCAGGCTTGGGGCTGCGTGTGGATGTGAGTGTGACAGGCAGCCAGTATAGGCCCCGTCCCTGAGGGGCTGTGGCTCACCTTCAGGTAGAGTCTGTCAACTGCACACCTCAAGATGGAGCTGGCTGAGGGACTGGGGCTCAGACACAAGAGCCGTTTGGTCCGTGTCTCGATCTCAGGTGTTACTTACCTTTGAGGGAGGTTTCACATCCAGTCAGAGATTTGCTGAAGGAGACCTTCACCATACAACTTTAAATCCGTGTTCATTGCTGGGCCGCGTTGCTAAGGGGGCCTCTGAATATTTGTATTTCTATGATTATTTTGTGAATAGCACGATTATGTTGCATTATGTTTGGGGTGTGTGTGTGTGTGTGTAAAGAGTGTTAATTTGTTCACAGGAAATGTTTTTAACACAACTCAAGTTTTGTAACCCTGTTTGGCATTTCTTTATTTTTCAATACCCTGGGAGCCTCAGTCCCTGGAAGTGGATGTGGATAGTCTGGACCTCTGAGGGCCCTTGGCAAAGACAGCGTGCATCCTGAGCACGTCTGGACATGAGGGGTGAGGTGAGCAGGCACGGTGCCTGAGTCCCTGGCAGCCATGGGAGCCGTGGGTGGAAGGGCTGCCTCTTGGCCAGCCAGCCCCGTGAGTAGGCAGAGAGGGCAGGAAGGGGGTCCTTCTGTGAAACTGGCTGGCTCCCCAGGTGATCAGGCCCCTGGTGCGGAACATGAAGTTCAAGTCCTTGCAGGGCCGTTCTCTGCCTCTCCTGCTGTGCTGGGCTCCCAGGCCGAGCATGGGTCACTCCTCACTGGACGTGCTCCCACCCCACTCACACCCACACCCCGCTTCTCTACTGCCTTTCTGGGCTCACACCATCCACCTGCCTCCACTAACAGAAACCTTTTTACTCAAAGTTTAAGGGACAGAACCCAGAACCCCCAGCTGCCGTGGGGTCTTATCTCAGTGACAGGGTAGCTCGCTGTCACTATCCTGCCTACTGGACTGGCCCTCTGCCTGCTAGCTCCAGCTCTGTCTGTGCCTCACTGAGTGACCTTGGAAAGTCACTGAGCCTTGGTCTTCCCATCTGCACAAGGAGGAGTTGCATTGGTTGGTCGCTGAGGGCCCTTGAAGCTCCAATTTCCTGTGATTCTAGAAATCTGGATGCAGGTATCTGTGGTCAGACTGAAAATATCTTTACATGGGTACCTGGGACATCATGCCTGGATCTTAGCCACTCTGTGTGCCCCAAAGTGGGTTTCTCCTGGACATTTGCATCTATGCTCTTGGGGAGGTTAAAGATGTTTGACTAACATACAGCCCCCTTCATCCCTCCCCCTCTTTGCAAACAATCATAGAGGAGGGCTTGATACTGGCATTTGGAGCAGAAGTGGGTGGTGGGGAAATGAGGCTAAGGAGGGAAGGAGTTGGGAGTGGGCTGCACTAGAGGGGTCACTGCTCAACTCTGGGGAGCCCTGAGCTCCCAGCTGCCTATTCTAAAATAAGGTCTGCCTATTCTAAAATAAGGTCTGATTTCAGGTTATGGCCCATTGTGCCACCGGAGAGGCTCCCCTCCCAGAGGAGTAAGAGGGCCATTTGCTCTCCAGCAAGACTTCCTGATGGAGAGGCATCTCTGTGTGCCAGCGTGGCCCTGCACGCTGGCCTTGGTCTTATACACAAGGGTGAAAAGAAGGTGAGTGGAGCATCTGGCTGGGCATAGCTTAAACGCCTGGGGGATGCATATACCAGCAACTCTGGCTGAGATATGACATTACCCCGAGGTTGCAGGACAGGGATCTGGCTTCCCTGAAACATGACCTAGTCATCCCAGAGTAAGCTGGGACGTTCTCAAAGGATGAGGGATGGATTCATGGATAGATGGATGGATAAAATTAAACTGATTTGAGAGAAGAATATCTAATGACTTTCTGTAGATGATTGTCTTATTTAACAGGAGAGGAAAACTAAATTTTATCTCAATGTTTTGAGCCTGATGAACTAAGAGAATGAGTCTGGAAGGGAGGGCAGCGGGTTAGGGTGGTGGAAAGGAGGTGGATGTTTGGCATGGAGTATAGTAGGGATCAGGCAAGGATGACTTGATGTGAGACCTGTTGAGTTTGAAGCAACAGAAGGAGAGCCAAGTGGAACAAGGGATACTTGTCAAGGTGGGGATGTAGATTTGGAAGCTTCATACATAAAGATGATAGCAGAGGTACTATGAATGAGTCAGTCCTCAAAGGAGAGACATTACGACAAAATATGAAGAATGAGGAACCTCAGGAAGCTTGAATTAATATTGCTTGGTTTATAAATGGGCAAATTGGGCTCCAGAATTTGTCATTCATTCACCTGGCCATCCATCCATCTATCCATCCCACTCAACAAATGTATTTATTCAGAAGCTATAATGTACAAGGTAATATTCCTGAAAATGTTCATGGGTAAGGGACTGACAAGGGATAGTCAGCAAGGGGAGAGTGGAAAGAGAAGCATCTGGGAACCAAGGGAGGAGGATGTTTCAGGAAAGCCAATAACATCCAATCTTGTGGAGCTCAAAGAGCAGGAAAACTAAGGAAAACAATTTGGATTTGCTCTCTGGTGGATCCTGGGAGAGAATTTTGGTAAACTGTTGGCAAGGGGGAGTCATGAATGAAGGGGCTAAGGAGGGATTGTCTATGCTTCTGGAAGATGGACAGGAATAGTTTTTGTCTCTAGCTTCTGCATCGTGCTTTTCAGTGGTGAAGCATTCTGTGCAACCAGCACATTCACCAATTACAGACATATTGCCTGAGCTGTCTAAATAGGATTCCATCAGGACAGAGTCCCCTGAAATAGAGCAGATGCTCTATCACCTACCATCTAGTCATTTACTAGTGATAGCATGTGCTTTGGAAAAAGCCCTGTGCCAGATGTCAGAAGACCTGGTTTCTATTCCTGGCTCTGACACTAACCAACTGGATTACCTTGGCCAGATCATTCAATAAGAGCTCTTTATCCATACATCAATGAGGTTACTTCCCACTCCTTAACTGGTATTGTTGTTCACTTTGGACTCCCCCCAAATATATTACCTTGCAAATTGTGGCTGCTAAATAAATCCATTTGTTGTGTGGGTGGATGGAAGGATAGATGGGTAGGTGGATGAGCTACAAATTCTGGAGCTCAGTTTGCACATCTATAAACCAAAGGACATCAATTCAAGCTTCCTGAGATTCCTTCCATCTCCAATCATCTATGACTATGCTTTTTTTTTTTAATCACAAGCAGAATTCTTCTAAAGTTGCTTAGAGCTAGCACACCTGGGCCAATTAAGCTTTTGTAGACCATTCCATTTAATCTCCTTGAGGTTAGAGACTGGGCCATCTATTGTCACAGCTCCAAAGCTTTTCTTCTATGATCAGAGATAGGATCCTAGAAGACTGATACTAAGCGTTCATTGGAGGAAAAATAAATCACTCCCAACTATACTCTGATTCTCTAGAGACACATTTAAAGATATGTAGCATGTGGTTCTCATGGTAGAAAACAAGCCATAGTGTTTGCCAGCTACTCCAAGATTGTTCTTGATGACAGGACGTGTCCCTGTAGCCAGTTTCTGGTGAGACATCTGCATGCGGCTTTGCAGTTTCAGGATGTCCCTACCTCCGTCAGCCCATCAACAGAGAATCCGGGAACATCAGCACAGAGTCCCAGTCACAGTGTAAAATGTAAGCTGACAGCTTGGAAAGCATCCAGAGGCGAGTGGCCAGGAGGGTGAATGGTCTGGAAATGACTGAAAATGAGGAGTGGTTAAAAGAACTAGGATTATTATCCAGAAGAGAAGATGACATGGTAGCTGCTGCGAATGGTGTAGTCCAAGCTAACTTGGACTAAAGTTGATACTTTCTTCTCTGCACGGGCTTCCTGAGAACAAACCTGTGACTGGTGGATGGAAGTTACGGGGAGGCTGATTTCAGCTCATTCTAAGAACTTCAGAAGATTTTTTTCAACCGAGTCATAAGAGTATAGAGTTGACTGCCCTGGGAAACAGACAGTGGGTGACAATTGCCAAGGATGGAGGAAAGACCAGGTGACTTCGGAGGTCTCTTTCAGTGTGGAGATTCCAGGATTCTCAAGAATTTAGAACTGGAGTAAAGAGAAAGCTCTTTGCTTTGTCAGTTTAGAAACCATCTGCTGCTCTTCACTGTGCTTCATCTCATTCCCAGCTATCTCCTCCAAACACAGTTCTCTATTCAGCAGTTCTGGTCTCCCATCTGAAGTGATTATAAACCTCTCTACTCTCTCTTTAAAAAAAAAAAAAAAAGGATCTTTTTCTTTTCCAAATAAAGAGCTTAGGAGGTCTCAGCAAGACTGTACCTACATGGAGAAATCCCATAAGAAATAATTAAGTAAACAAACAAATAATAAACCTCCAAGCCAAAATTATATAGCAGTGAAGGCCACACCCCCCAAATTCAGGTTGTCCAGCTGTCCAGAGCACAGAGCTTTTGTCTGTCTTCAGTATCTCTTCAGGGATGATGGATTTATCTGACCCAAGATTGGACCTCTTAAATTCAGTTCTGGGCACGGGTAGGTGCGAAACCCTCTGAAGCTCACACCCCTTGAAGGTGGATAGAGAGAGAGAGAAACTCTGTCTCCATGGCAACTAGGGGTCCCAAGCATAAACAATCTTTTTTTTCACCTGGAGCCAAGTCTTCGAAAAGTGACTCAGCCTGAGGTTTGCACACCGGGGGCCTCCTACCTGGTGGTGTTGATGTCAGTGGAGCCTCTGATGGAGAGATTTTCTTGGAATTATTCAGAGTATGGCCCACAAAATAGAAATTAATCTATCAACTGCAAGGCCTAAAATAAAAACGGATTCACAACCACTTTATTTGTGACAACACCACTGGCAACTAGAAGTAGCCCTTGGCTCCCCGACCGAGGGTTCAATTGGAATTTTTTTCACAGTAGCTAAACGTCCAAGCCAGAATGGCTATTCGGGATGATTCAACCCCCTCATTTTACAGATGAGGTTTTGTTTGAAGCTTAGTTCCAAGTAGGATTGGTATCCAACAGGAAAGCATTAACATTTTCCAGAAGCAGCCCTTGCCTCCCAGCTGAAGGCTACTTTAACACGAAAGTCCAAGTCTTGTTTCAATTAGCTCGGGTGCTCTGGACACAGTTACTAGAAAATGGGTGAGTGAGGGGGAGACCCCAGGTAAAAAAGCCTGGTGACGTGTCCACGGTCACCAACTGAGCCCTCACTTGTGTGGTTGGTGATGGAGGGAGCAGCTCGTTCTAGGTGGCAGCTACCAGTCATCGGGGCCACTCTGGGAGAGGCACCTGAGGGACAGGGCGCAGGTAGAGGTGGCAGCTTCTGTCTCCATCAAGCTGGGTACCAGATGCAAGGGCGCCACCTACTGGTCGAGGAAATCAAGGGGCTCTCTGCATCCACTGTGGGCAAAGAAACTACTGAGCTACATGTGCTGGGCTGCTTCTCCACAGCTCTGACCTGTTTGGATAGGAGCCTTTTCTCCAGCTGCGTCCCCAGCACCCTCCCCCCTCCACCAACCTTGGCTCCTGTACCTGCTGCATCTGACAGGCGAACTAGGTTCCACCACACTGACCAGGTGTCGCAGAGGAGGGGCTCCAATTCCCTGGGTCATGGGCTCTCTATGAACTCACAGAAGACCCTGCCTGCATGGGTTTCTCTTCCGCCTGTGTGCCTGCCTGTGTGGGTTTCTCTCCCGCCTGTGTGTGTGTGTGTGTGTGTGTGTGTGTGTGTGTGTGTGTGTGTGTTTGGGGGAAGGGAAGGCGGAGTGAGGGACGTTGTGTTGTGCTGACAATGCAGGTCTGTTCTGAAGCCCAGAGGAAAACATTAGTACAAAGTAAAAGAAAGAAAATTTTGGCGTTTCCAAGAATACTTAAATAATTGCTGCTATTCTGGCCCTCAGATTGGTGGTGTGTCTGAGTAATAGTTCTGGCCTGAGTCCTTTATACCACACTGCGCCCCAGAGGGCAGGCTGGCTCTGTCATGTCTGTAAGGATTTACCCAGGGTGTGTGATGCTCTGGGGGACTCCACAGGCGACACAAAGGAGCCAAACACTGGGCTATAAGGAGAGATGGTGAAGATGGTGCTTCACTGTTGAGGAACACACCTCGGAGCTCACAATTCATAGCACTTCAGACATGTAGAGGCTTCTATGGGGCCTCCTCAGTTCCACTCCAGGCCCCTCCTCCATGGGGAAGGTTGGCTCCATGCCTGCATCCCTTCTGGGTCAGAAGACACTTACTGGGCTGCCTTGGGGCCACTCAGACCCCGGAATACCCCGCCAGTCATTCCCGCTCTGCCACCTCGGTCCCCGCCCCAGTCCCGGGTGCATCCTCAGGGCTGTCACCTGCCAGAGGGCCAGCAGGTGCCTCCTCTTTCAGCTCCTGCCCTTAGAGGGGGCTTATAATCTGTTCATCCTCCACCCCCTCCCTGGGATGCCCTGAAAGCCTCCACATCAGCAACCAGACACGACATCCTTATTCATTTCCAATCCTTCCTTCCCGCTTGGACACTAATCACCAATCTCCCAGGCCAGAAAAATCTTCGCTCAGGTAGTACTACTCCTCGATCTTTCCAGACTCACAATTGGATGGAAGCTTTGGAGTTTAAGAGCCAAACATTATGTTAATTTATTCTGTGGTTCCCCCAGGAAGTTTCACCTTGGAGTAATGCTGAGCTGGTGTCTCCCTATCCAAGTGGGGAAGAGTCACATTTTAAGGCAAAACTTGGGGGAGGGGATTCAAAACAGTTCCTAGTACACATGTCATCTTGTCCCCACTGCCTTGCTCTCACCCCATGGCTTATCCCTCTTCTGGGTGGGGCTGTGTCACCTCAGATGGCACCTCCTTCTAGTGACGGATGCAGGGAGGAAAGGTTGGCATGCGTGTCTCTTCGGGTTTCTGTGGAAGGAGCCCATGGCCCTGAAGGTGTGTCCTGGGTTCCCAGAGCCTGAGCTTTGGTCCTGGGCTCCCACCCACGGACCCTGCTGAAATTCTGGGCTGCAGAGCAAAGGGTTCAAACCCATGGCTTTGGCATTTGTATCTGGGGTTCCCACCCCCTAGCCATGCCACCTTAGGGAAGGACTTAATTCCCCCAACCTTAGTTTTCTCATCTGTAAAATGGGGTTAGCAGTACAATCCACAGTCCCTTTTCTGAAATCCTTGGGGTCAGATATGCTCCAGAATTCAGAATTTTTCAGCTTCAATCATGTAACTTGGTGTATTTACTCTATAGGACGTAACACCCACTGGGGTCTGAAAGCACCTTGTAATCAAACACATTAGTGTTTCTGACACTGAACTTTTGAGCAGTCACACTACATAAAATAAAGACCATAAATTGTCTTGTGTCTGTTCAGTTCAAATTTTGTTACCAAACAATTAAAAAAAATTTTTTTGTTCAATTTTCAGAGCCTTGAAGGGTTGTGGTTACAGATAAGGGTCAGGCTACACGGTGTCTCTGTAGATAATGGCATGCAGCACAAAGAGGTAAAAAAATGTTCATGGTTTGACGCCAGACCAAACACAGCTGTGAACCTTGGGATAAGACAAGTCTCCTGAGAAGGCCAAGGGTGATGGGTGGGGAGAGTCATTCTGGAGCAGCAGTGCCGTTACCCAAGTGTGTGGACAATTGGTTCAAACTCCAGATATCTTGAGCCTCAGCCATCACAGACCCCTGAGCCTTTCCAGGCGTCTGATCAATCCTCCTCCAGAGCTGAATCTTCCTCTGGTGGGTCTTTAGTGAAGACCACTGCCATGTTGGCGGCAGTGACCAGTAGGACCAGAACGACCACCACATAATCGTCCTCAGGCCTGCACTCCTCAACCACTATGGGTTGCTGCCTCCGACGGCTGCAGCTGCTCTCCACCTGTGTGGCCTTCTCCCTGGGAGCCAGCGTGGGCACCTGGAAGGGGACCATAGGTAACTGGTCCATGTTCATCTGGTGCTTCTGCTTCGTCGTGACCCTCATCACCCTCATAGTCGAGTTATGTGAGCTTGAGGATCACTTCCCCTTCTCCTGGGACAACTTTCTCATCACATGCAACTGCTACTCTGCCCTCCTCTGCCTCTCAGCCTCCATCATCTACCCCACCACCTACATTCAGTTGTTGCCTGACAGCCGCTACCGGGACCGCACTATCACCTCCACTGCATTCTCCTGCCTCGCTTTTGTGGCTTATGCCATGGAAGTGGCCTGGACTAGGGCCCAGCCCAGCATGATCACAGGCTATATGGCCACCGTGCCAGGCCTGCTCAAGGGGCTGGAGACCATTGTGGCCTGTGTCATCTTCGTCTTCATCAGCAGCCCCTACCTGTACCTGCACCAGCCAGCCCTGGTGTGGTGCGTGGCCGTGTACTCCATCTGCTTTCTCCTGTCCTCTGTGGCCCTTCTGCGGAACCTGGGCAAGTGTGACAACAGGCTGCCCGTCCCCTTCCCCATTTTCCAGGTTGTGCTCACCCTGCTCTCCGTCCTCCTCTACACCACCGCTCTGGTCCTCTGGCCGCTCTACCAGTTCAACCAGAAGTTCGGCGGCCAGCCCCAGCGGTCCAGCGATGTGAGCTGCAGTGATAGACTCACCTCCTTGGTGTGTACCTGGAACCAACGACTGGCTGTGGCCAGTCTGACAGCCATCAACCTGCTGATTTATGTGACTGACCTGGTGTTCTCGGTCCACCTGGATTTTGTCAGTGGCTGAGGCTTTGCCCAGGGGCTCCTGATTCCTCTTCTCACCTGAAGTTTGTTTCCAAGCCCTGACGTCCTCTGATGTGCTCTTCCTGGCTCCCCTCTCTCCCTGCTCACATCCTTCCCCAGCCATCTCACTCTCTTTTCTGTTCCCTTCCCTCCTTCTGCTCTGTCTCCTTCCTGTTTTGTGTGGTTGCCCAGATCCTGTTTTGCCTCTTTCTCTTGCTGCTCTCACCTTTTCTACATTTTCTACTTTGGGGCCCTTTCTCTTTTCACTCTCTTATTTTCTACATTTTCTGCTTTTCGGCCCTTTTCTGGTCATCTTTGTTTTCTCGTCTCCTGTGTCCTGACCGCCTCTTCCCCTTTTCCTTCTTCTGATCCACCGGGACCCTGAGCTTCTTCCTCCTCTGCCCACCGCCCCCCTCCCACCTCCTAAGGTGCTGACTCCACATCACACAGCCCTCTGTGCAGCTGTTCACACCCTGGGCCTCCGGAGGGGCCTCACAGCCAAAGCAGGCCTGTGCCCCTGGTGGCGCCTTCGTTGGTGTGTGTATATGGGTTTGGGGTGTGCCGGTGAGTAGGTAGGGATTGGGCCTCACTTCCTCCCAGTGGAGGGGGGTCTACAGTGCACCTTCCCTTTATTAAAAAAAAAAAAATGTCTCTGGAGGGCAATAATTTCCCGTGGTCAGGAGGCTTAAAGCAGAGACCCTGGGTCCCTAGGCCCCAGCTGGTGCTCAGCCCTGCCTGACACTGGCTCCGGAATTTTTCCCGTGTTACTAAAACCCACCTCCTAGAGGTCATCTTAAAGGACGCAAGGGCTGAATGCCTTCCTTCTGAACTACTCTCTGGGGGATCAAAATAGGAGCTGGTAAAAAACTGCACAGTCTTGAAGACAACTGTCTGAAGTATTTGTGAGGGCCAGTGTTCAAAACACTGCTCTCCTGCCTCAGTGTTCAAAACAGCATGTCCGGGGCTTCCCTGGTGGTGCAGTGGTTGAGAATCTGCCTGCCAATGCAGGGGACAGGGGTTCGAGCCCTGGTCTGGGAGGATCCCACATGCCGTGGAGCAACTGGGCCCGTGAGCCACAACTACTGAGCCTGCGCGTCTGGAGCCTGTGCTCTGCAACAAGAGAGGCCGCGACAGTGAGAGGCCCGCGCACCGCGATGAAGAGTAGCCCCCGCTTGCCGCAACTAGGGAAAGCCCTCGCATGGAAACAAAGACCCAACACAACCAAAATAAATAAATAAATAAATAACATTCCCTTTAAAAAGAAAAAAAAAAAGAATCCTCCTGCCAATGCAGGGAACATGGGTTCGAGCCCTGGTCTGGGAAGATCCCACATGCCATGGAGCAACTAAGCCCATGTGCCACAACTACTGAGCCCACGTGCCACAACTACTGAAGCCCATGCTCCGCAACAAGAGAAGCCACTGCAATGAGAAGCCCGTGCACCACAACGAAGAGAAGTCCCCACTCGCCACAACTAGTGAAAGCCCATGCGCAGCAACCAAGACCCAACACAGCCAAAAATAAAAACAAATAGATAAATAAATTTATTAAAAAAAAACAAACAGCATGCCCTCCATCTGCAGGGAGAACAAAATGGCCACTGCCAGCCTTAAAGGTGATGTTAGGTTGTTTTTTTGTTGTTGTTTTTCTTTTCTTTTTCTGGTCAGGAGGGCAAAAATTTGTGAATAGCCCTATTCCTAAAGGGGAAGTTTCTTTTCATTTTTTGTTTTTTCAGAGGTGGGCTTTGGAGGGTGGGGATTGCTTCTACCATAGTGAAAGGAATCGCATGGCTTGACTGGGTGGAGCACACAGAGGTGTGTTTCTGTGTGCCAGTTGCTTTCTCTGCTGCTTTGTGCTTCTCTGGGACTCATGAATAAGGTGATCTATATGAATGTATAAAAGTATATATATATATATATATATATATATATATATAATATATATATATATATATATTATTTCCAGGAGCTTCTGGTTTGCATCAGTCCCTGCTGTCAATCATAGAGAAAAGCCTTGTCCCTTCTCACATACGTAGTTTTTTTTAACCTCAATATAAAGATAAACAAAACAAAACAAAAAAACAAAAAAAACACCCCAAATCAACAGATTCTAATTGACCCAAATTTGCCTAGATCTCACAAGAGGCCTAGCAGATTTCCCTCCTCACCCAAACCACCTTCTATGGGAGCCCCTCCCACTGTCTCCACACCCACACCTGAGCCAGAGCTTAGGGAGTGGCCCATCCCTGGGAAACTAGAGGTTGGGCCCCATCCCAATGCCCAACATCCTGTCCGCTAACTCTTAAAAGGCCTCTGCCAGCCCCTGGATGCCTCTCTTTAAAGGTGTGTGCCTGTCTGCCTACTCAGTGTGTGTGTTTGCCTGTGTATGTGCATGTATGTCCGTGTGCACGCCAGCATTGGCACCATCAGCCCTTTACAGTAACTGGTGGTTGTGAAGACACCAAAGCCTTCTTCCTCTCCTGTTCTCAGCCACAAAGCGTCAGCATCTTTTGAGTCACCAGGCCCAGTGGGGCCAGGCAAGCAGAGCTGTTGGGGGAGGGGCAGAGGAAGGACCCCCCCCCCCCCCTCTTGCCACCCAATGCT
>NW_006798464.1:0-54354 GCF_000442215.2 Lipotes vexillifer | reverse complement strand
GAACCTGGGCAAGTGTGACAACAGGCTGCCCGTCCCCTTCCCCATTTTCCAGGTTGTGCTCACCCTGCTCTCCGTCCTCCTCTACACCACCGCTCTGGTCCTCTGGCCGCTCTACCAGTTCAACCAGAAGTTCGGCGGCCAGCCCCAGCGGTCCAGCGATGTGAGCTGCAGTGATAGACTCACCTCCTTGGTGTGTACCTGGAACCAACGACTGGCTGTGGCCAGTCTGACAGCCATCAACCTGCTGATTTATGTGACTGACCTGGTGTTCTCGGTCCACCTGGATTTTGTCAGTGGCTGAGGCTTTGCCCAGGGGCTCCTGATTCCTCTTCTCACCTGAAGTTTGTTTCCAAGCCCTGACGTCCTCTGATGTGCTCTTCCTGGCTCCCCTCTCTCCCTGCTCACATCCTTCCCCAGCCATCTCACTCTCTTTTCTGTTCCCTTCCCTCCTTCTGCTCTGTCTCCTTCCTGTTTTGTGTGGTTGCCCAGATCCTGTTTTGCCTCTTTCTCTTGCTGCTCTCACCTTTTCTACATTTTCTACTTTGGGGCCCTTTCTCTTTTCACTCTCTTATTTTCTACATTTTCTGCTTTTCGGCCCTTTTCTGGTCATCTTTGTTTTCTCGTCTCCTGTGTCCTGACCGCCTCTTCCCCTTTTCCTTCTTCTGATCCACCGGGACCCTGAGCTTCTTCCTCCTCTGCCCACCGCCCCCCTCCCACCTCCTAAGGTGCTGACTCCACATCACACAGCCCTCTGTGCAGCTGTTCACACCCTGGGCCTCCGGAGGGGCCTCACAGCCAAAGCAGGCCTGTGCCCCTGGTGGCGCCTTCGTTGGTGTGTGTATATGGGTTTGGGGTGTGCCGGTGAGTAGGTAGGGATTGGGCCTCACTTCCTCCCAGTGGAGGGGGGTCTACAGTGCACCTTCCCTTTATTAAAAAAAAAAAAATGTCTCTGGAGGGCAATAATTTCCCGTGGTCAGGAGGCTTAAAGCAGAGACCCTGGGTCCCTAGGCCCCAGCTGGTGCTCAGCCCTGCCTGACACTGGCTCCGGAATTTTTCCCGTGTTACTAAAACCCACCTCCTAGAGGTCATCTTAAAGGACGCAAGGGCTGAATGCCTTCCTTCTGAACTACTCTCTGGGGGATCAAAATAGGAGCTGGTAAAAAACTGCACAGTCTTGAAGACAACTGTCTGAAGTATTTGTGAGGGCCAGTGTTCAAAACACTGCTCTCCTGCCTCAGTGTTCAAAACAGCATGTCCGGGGCTTCCCTGGTGGTGCAGTGGTTGAGAATCTGCCTGCCAATGCAGGGGACAGGGGTTCGAGCCCTGGTCTGGGAGGATCCCACATGCCGTGGAGCAACTGGGCCCGTGAGCCACAACTACTGAGCCTGCGCGTCTGGAGCCTGTGCTCTGCAACAAGAGAGGCCGCGACAGTGAGAGGCCCGCGCACCGCGATGAAGAGTAGCCCCCGCTTGCCGCAACTAGGGAAAGCCCTCGCATGGAAACAAAGACCCAACACAACCAAAATAAATAAATAAATAAATAACATTCCCTTTAAAAAGAAAAAAAAAAAGAATCCTCCTGCCAATGCAGGGAACATGGGTTCGAGCCCTGGTCTGGGAAGATCCCACATGCCATGGAGCAACTAAGCCCATGTGCCACAACTACTGAGCCCACGTGCCACAACTACTGAAGCCCATGCTCCGCAACAAGAGAAGCCACTGCAATGAGAAGCCCGTGCACCACAACGAAGAGAAGTCCCCACTCGCCACAACTAGTGAAAGCCCATGCGCAGCAACCAAGACCCAACACAGCCAAAAATAAAAACAAATAGATAAATAAATTTATTAAAAAAAAACAAACAGCATGCCCTCCATCTGCAGGGAGAACAAAATGGCCACTGCCAGCCTTAAAGGTGATGTTAGGTTGTTTTTTTGTTGTTGTTTTTCTTTTCTTTTTCTGGTCAGGAGGGCAAAAATTTGTGAATAGCCCTATTCCTAAAGGGGAAGTTTCTTTTCATTTTTTGTTTTTTCAGAGGTGGGCTTTGGAGGGTGGGGATTGCTTCTACCATAGTGAAAGGAATCGCATGGCTTGACTGGGTGGAGCACACAGAGGTGTGTTTCTGTGTGCCAGTTGCTTTCTCTGCTGCTTTGTGCTTCTCTGGGACTCATGAATAAGGTGATCTATATGAATGTATAAAAGTATATATATATATATATATATATATATATATATAATATATATATATATATATATTATTTCCAGGAGCTTCTGGTTTGCATCAGTCCCTGCTGTCAATCATAGAGAAAAGCCTTGTCCCTTCTCACATACGTAGTTTTTTTTAACCTCAATATAAAGATAAACAAAACAAAACAAAAAAACAAAAAAAACACCCCAAATCAACAGATTCTAATTGACCCAAATTTGCCTAGATCTCACAAGAGGCCTAGCAGATTTCCCTCCTCACCCAAACCACCTTCTATGGGAGCCCCTCCCACTGTCTCCACACCCACACCTGAGCCAGAGCTTAGGGAGTGGCCCATCCCTGGGAAACTAGAGGTTGGGCCCCATCCCAATGCCCAACATCCTGTCCGCTAACTCTTAAAAGGCCTCTGCCAGCCCCTGGATGCCTCTCTTTAAAGGTGTGTGCCTGTCTGCCTACTCAGTGTGTGTGTTTGCCTGTGTATGTGCATGTATGTCCGTGTGCACGCCAGCATTGGCACCATCAGCCCTTTACAGTAACTGGTGGTTGTGAAGACACCAAAGCCTTCTTCCTCTCCTGTTCTCAGCCACAAAGCGTCAGCATCTTTTGAGTCACCAGGCCCAGTGGGGCCAGGCAAGCAGAGCTGTTGGGGGAGGGGCAGAGGAAGGACCCGCCCCCCCCCCCCCCCCCACTCCTGCCACTCACTGCTGTACCGGGATGAAGCATGTGATCTTCACCTAGAGGCAGGTTAGGTGGTGGGGGAGAGCTCCCAGGAGGGGGTCCCCATGACAGGCGAATCTTAAGAAGCAATGCAGTAAAATTCATATTTTAAGGCAAGACAAGAAAAATTTCAACATAAAAATTTTCTCTGCCCATTTGGGCCTCCTCCCTCCCCTCTGGTGTGCATCGTGCATCTGCATTATGTGTTAACCAGACCTCCCTAAGGGCAGAAATACCTGCTCCACCATAAAGAGCAATTTTCTTCTTCTGGCCTCAGCCATGTAACTCCTTAGAAGATAACACTACTTCCTTATGACCTCATTAATGTCACAAGCTATATTATTTGCACTCTGCCTTTTTTACAAGACAATTGTTTCTTGCATTAACAAATGTGTGATTGAGCCTCTGATAAAAATAATGATGACCAGGTGACTTGAAATGATCGAACCTATGTATAGTCTATAAGATCCATGATTATAATAGTGACACTCTAGATTTGGAAAGAAGCAACAGGAGGGAACCATTTCCTGGAGCTGACAGACTAGTAAGACGGCTGGTCCAGAGGATTTTGGCTACTGTTACCAGGACTAGGTGAGGAACAGCACCTTGAGTGCCCTGAAATGGGCATTCCTAGCGCCTTGGGAAAAATTTGCGATGAAATGCCTCCCAAACCCTGGTCAAAATTAAGGCCGAAAGGGAGAGGATTGTGAAATACAAAATGTTGCCCACCACCCAGTTCTGCAAGAATCAAGTCATTAGCCACTGCAGTCGCTGACCTACAATCCACCCTGAAGGGAATTTAGGTCGAACATCAGGATGAGACACAATGATCTGGGAACACTGGCAGATAGCCAGAGTTTTTCAGGAGATATTTTTATGAACCCAGTTTCTTGCATCTTCCCATACTTAGAAAAGCACTAAAACCATTAATTATGGTCTCTGGTCCTTTCGAAGAGCAATAACTTTGCCAAGATGTGTGATTGGTTGCATGTCCTCCTTCCCCCAAATCACATACATACTGGGCTCCTGCCTTACCTGTTCAGAACAGTTCTCAGAGCTTTCTGAAAGACTGTCTCTTGGGTCATATTCCTCAGGCTGGCTCAAATAAAATTTTCCATTTCTTTCTTAGATTGACTATTGATTAATTTTTCATCAACAAAAGCTAGTATGCATTGACCTCCCCCCAGTCTGTGTGCAGGAATGTCATATTCTTCTATTTTCCTGAATCAAATTGAACATAGCCCTGGGATCTCACTGCCCAGGAGGATGGAAATGTCTCTGTGGTTTAGTAAAAGAATTGCCAAGGATGTGCTCACCTGAGGCGCTCATTGTACAAGCCTCATGGTTCATGAGGGCAGCAACTCCATCCCTCTTATTTGGTGGGGGTTAAGGGTCATTTGTCACAATTTCAAAGCAAGGTCCAGTCCTCTCACTATGGACTGCGAAAGAAAATTTACAGGTCCTCTACTTAGTTCAGCCCTCTTGTCACAGAGAAGGTGCAGCTGGACCCCAGGGAGGGGGCAGGATTTGTCCAGAGTCACCCCGTGTATGGCAGAGTCAAAGACAGGACCCAGGTTTCCTAGTTCCCAGGCCGGCTGCCTTTCCACTGCCCCACGTTGCTTGTTACAAGTGTGGCAGCAGCATCCTCCAGGCTGGGCTTATGCCCCATCCACCCTAGTTCTGCCACAAACCTGCCACGTCACCCTGAGGAGGTCACTCACTGCTGGGTGAGTCAGTTTCCTCATCTACAAGAAGGGGGAGGGGGTGCCAGAGACCCCTGGTCCCCTCCCACCCTGCCTCCTGTTGCATCCTGTTTATTGGTTACATCTTTCCTGATTAGACAGACCCTCCTTCACCACAACCTCTGCTTGGCAGTAAACATACTTCTCTTTCACAACATGAGTTTCCTCAGTCACTTACCGGTAGTCAGGCTGTCCAGTGATTCTTTTCAAAAACACAAACTGCTTCCAGGTACCTCCACAGTCTGAGGTCCCCCAGACGCCCTTGTTCCTGCACATTCTTGACTTCCCATTTCTTCAGAATCCAGCTCAGCAGCCCCAGTGCTCTCGCCCTGTTTGGGGACCTCGTGTTCCTTTAGGGAACGCAAAGTCCTTTCTGCTGGATACAGAGGGGCTGATCCCAAGCAGAGCAAGAGGAAACGGAAGTCCAGAGTGAGAGAGAGGCAGATCCAGGGTCCTCAGCTGGGTCCACAGTCACACGTGGTCCTGCCTCCGGTGAAGTGGCCCCACTGCCCTGGTCTGGTCCCCCTGGGGATGAACCGTGAGTAGTCTGGAGGGCAGAGCCCAAGAGATCTGGTTTCTAGTTCCAATTCTGCCCCAGGGTAACTCATGACCACAGGTGAGTCTAGTCCCTGCTCTGAGCCTCAGCTTCCCACTCATAAGGTGAGCAGATTGGGCTAAAATCGTGGTCTGGAGCGCTAGGGTTCTGGTGAGGCAGTGGGGTAGCAAGTAGGGTGTTGGCCTCACCCAGCACCTTCTCTACCCCAAGCAGCCTGGTGTGAATCAAGCTCCGCCCAATATCTCATTTGAAAATAAGATTGGACACAACCATTGCTCATCTTTAGGATGCTGGTTCATAAACCAAGGTACAGACAGAAGAGGGAGTACTATACAGCTGGAAAAAATAAGGATGCTCTCAAAATAATAATAAGGAAATATCTCCAGGATATATTTACTCAAAACAGTAAGATACAAAACAATGCCTAAAATGCTATTTGTATGTAACAAAATGGGGAGAAAAAAATTAACCTGTATAAACTTGATCTGCATCAAGAAGCACGGGAAGGACTCCCGTGAGTGCCGTGGAGCAGTTACCTGGTACTGATGGGAGAGGGGAGCTGAGGGCAGAGTGGATGGAGCCCCAGGTAGAAGCAAGGTTTCTCACTGTATGGCTTTTTAGAGCATTTTGATGTTGAAACATGTAAGGAAATTACTTTTTAAGACAACAAAATTTAAGTTTGAAAAACATACCATGTGGAGAAGAAGTGTCAGGGAAAGGATAGTTGGCCAGATGGTCTCCATATTCCCTGCAGCCTTGATGGACAGGCTGGGAGAGGAGCTGAAAGATGCTCACACATGCCTGTCTGCAAAGGCAGAAGGATGGGAGGCCCCTTAGGTCTGGGGCAGGGGAGCTGTGGCACCCAAGCCCACCTGCTGGGTGGTCAGGGCCTCCCCCAGCGCTTTAGCACACACAGCTGATGGACAAGCCCCCTGGTTCCAAGGCTCAGGCCCTTTCCTAGCTCTCTGCCTGGCCTGGGCTCCCTGTCCGCGGGGCAGCGGCCAGAGCCGCCCCACCCAGTGGGTGGAGCCTCCTCCACACAGCGATGACTCCAGCTGACGCCAGCCCCAGACTGTGGCCTGAGCCGTGTCCAAAACAGAGTCCAGGGCACAGATGTTCCCATTTTCTGGCTCTGGACCAGCTTCTTGGAAAAATCACGGAGCCGGCCTTCCTCAATTTACCTTTGAGTGGAGAGAAGAGGGACCCTTTTCTCCTGCGTCCTCGGGCACCTGGCTCTCTGCCCTGGCTGGGGGCAGCAGTGCTGGCTGCCAATCCATGTGGCCCTTGTCTGTGTGGCTGGCTCCTGTCTGAAGGTCCCTGTGCAGAAGCGGGTGGGTGGAAAGAGGATGGTGAGGTTCCAATCAGCCCCTGCCAAAAGTCTCCACACTCCTTCTGGCATTTTCTGGCTGGCTTGCCAATAGGAAGTGGTCTGGCTGAGATGGAAGCGCTGCTGCAGGACCTATGGGTGGGGCACTGCAGTCACAGCAGGACACACAGGAGCAAGGAGATGACTCCTGGAACCAAGAGAAGAGGGAAAGGGCTCAGCGTTTACCAAGGTTCTATTACTTGCTGAGCTTTGCAAGGAGACAGACCTGTATTCAAACCCAGGCTCTGTCAGGGAGTAGCTGTGTGACCTTGTTTAAATTACGTAATGTACTCTCTGAGCCTCAGTTTCATAATCTATAAAATGGGGATGACAATAATAGTATCTCTGAAGATGAAATGAAATAGAGGTAATAAATCACCTAATCAGACATTTTGTACGAAAAAGTATTGGCTACTCTCTCCCTTTGGGTATAAATTTCAAGGTCAATGCCAAGCAGAGTTTAAGATCCAAACCCACATGACTGGGTTCAAATCCCAGCTCTGCCACTTACTACCTGTATGATCTTGGGCCAGCTAACCTCTCTGTGCCTGTGAAAATGGGGACAGTGAGTACATAATTCACAGGGCTGCTGGGAAGAACAAATGAATCCAGAGCAGTGCTTGACCTGCTGTGAGCACGACACGTGTGACCTCTTATAATTATTGTGTCAACGACAGCCCAGCTGCAGCCCAAGTTCTCATGGACCCTTTCTTAGCTGACAAAACGTGTGAGCTGTAATCTGAGGTCTGACAGCTGGGCTGGTGAGGGTTTGTCCTAGTTGGCCTTTTCTGGGTCTGCTTCTGGCCAGGGGTGGGGAGATGGGGGTTGGATGCTCATGCCAAGCCCATCCCCTCACCTCCACTCCAACCAGCATCTGTTTCCCATAAAACCGTCCAGTGCTTTGCCTGGAAGGAGAGTGACCTTCCTCAGGAAACAAAGTTCTCCAAAACCACCCATTTGGGCAACCAGGCTGCTCATGGGGTGGGAGTGTGGGTCCCTCTGGGCCTCCTTCCCTCCTTATATTGGCCCTGACAAGCCTCAAGGCCAATGACACTCTCTTAGCACTACTGTCAAGGGAAGTCACTCCCCTTGTCCCAGCTGCAGCCGGCCTGCCCCTCAGGCTCCTGGCTGCCCACTGCTGCCAGCAGCACAGCACCCCTCAGGCCACCTGGTGACCGCAGTGGTCCAAGTCCGTGCTGAGCTGGGGCCAGCTGCCCATCAGCCCAGACCACTCCCCCAAGTAACACTCTTGTTGCTAGTCTGGGACCACTCCTTATACAAAAAGAAAGAGCTTTTGGTTCTTTCTGTCACTTTGGGCAGAAGGAGGCACTTTCAGAATATTCTGTTTCTTCACCCTGGCGGAGGCTGGCAGGGCCCCAGATTCCTCCATAATTTCTTTCACCCTCTGCCCCCTACCACAGCACCCTGGCACCCCAGCTTTCTTCTTCCCCCCAAACTCAGTTTAAGCTTTGTTGCTGTTGTCAACCGGAACTTGCTCAAATATAGGCACATAAAGACACCATTTTCTATATCTTGAAGTAAATAGGGCAGGTCAGCCAGCAGCCCATTAGTAGGAAGCCATAACTTTTGTCTTGAAGTAGGCCTGATATGTTATGAGTATATTATTATGGCCCTCTTATAAAACAGAACGCAAAACTCTACATTTATTTTCAAGTAAAACAGGAGACTTCAAAGATAAACACTAGAATATAGATCCACCAAGTAAGGGTATTGTCTCTTTTGTTCATTAATATATTCTCAGTGCTGAGAAGAGGGCCTGGAACATGGCAGATGTTTGCTGACTGTATATAGCACAAGAGTACAGCCTGAGGATCCAGGCTGGACCTCCTGACCTATACATTCCAGCCCTTCTGCCTTTAGGGAAAATGTTTGAGAATCAGTGATTCGTGTGTTATTTCATTTCATCCTCCTAACAACTCCAAGGTATTGTGTGATGCACACCTCCCTTCATGGATCCATTGAGAACCTGAATTCCCCACCGTATTTGAGGATGCCTCCCTCTTGTGAGTCTTGGTGAGAGACTGGGCCTCACCCTAATAAGAAACTTAAAAGGCCAGACAAATATTTGACCTGACCCACAAGTGGGGCCTGGACACACACCTAAGGAACAGGTGACACACAGACACCAGGTCACATCAGAATTCCTTCTGCTGGGGCTTTAAGTAGCTAGCATCCAGTGTGTGCTTCCAATGGCCAAGATGCCTGGACCAGCCTGCCCAGCACCGCTCCTTCCTGGTCTGAGACTGTTCTCAGGCTGGTCCCTCCCTAATAATTCTCCAAGCTACCCAGCATCCTTCTAGTATAGTTGTTCTCTGCTTAAGTTGCCAGAGAGGTTTTCTGCAGGGAGTAATTAAGAACCTTCATGTCTAAAAGCAAGTGCTATTATTCCCATTTTCTGAATGAGGAAAATGAGGCTTACAGTAGCATTGCTTGAGCACAGTACTACCATGTGCCAGGCTGTCCTCTGGTCTCAGTTCAGGGATGGGGGGCAGGTTAGGCATGTAAGGGGAAAGGCCCTGAGATGACAAAGAGGAATTGGAAGAGTTCTCAGTGGCTGGAAAGAGGGAAGTGATTAGGCTGTAGGAGTAGAAAGGGCTCATGGCATACCGGGCTTTGGAGGTGACGCTTTGGAGTTTGTGTTTCATCCTAAGAGAAGCCGTCAAAGGTATCTTAGTTTTTCAGTCCAAAGAGAAATTGAGGGAAAGGATGGAAATAGAGGCATCAGCTGGAAGCTTATGGCAGGTGTCCAGGTGAGAGGGATGAATGGATCACAAGTACATCTTTGTTCAAGGCTGCCTTTCACTGGGCAAGCCTCTGTGACCACCCCTCCACTTCATTGTCTCTGACCCTCACACTAACACTGGGAGGGTTATTATTACCCCCAAGCTACAGATCAGGAACAAGAACCTCAGCAGGGCTAGCACTCAGGACCTCCCAGCCCGGAAATCACTGAGTGGGGCCGGGCCTCCAGCCCTCTGCCCACCAGGTCCCGCCCTTCTCTCTGGCTGCACCTCGGGCCAGGCTCCTGGGGCTTCCAAATGGCAGGGGAGCTTCAGCCGTGGTCGCTGTCTTCCAGCCTTTTCCTTCCCTTAGAGGAAAGATGCTAGCTCACATAGAAAGTATTTTTATTAAAAGTCTGCCCCTCCTTTCTGTAGACTCCAGTGAGTCCCGGGTGCAGTTAGCTCTGAACCTCCAGGCCCAGCCAGCTCCCCCTAAGCCTGAGCTCTTCCTCCAGATGGAGGGTCTTGGGTGGGGGTCGGTCAAGCAGAACTGCTCCCGCCTCCACCGGAGGACACCTCAGGAGCAGAGCTGGGACTGGCTGGCAGGGCGGAGTCTGTATCCCTCTCCCTCTGTCCGAGCCCTAAACACTGGGGGGATGGGCAGGGCAATGAAGAGGTGAGGATGTCCAGTCTTGAGCGAGGGACCAGCTTAGTGCCCTAAACTCAGGTCCCCAACAGCATCCCCTGGGCTCCCCAGCACCTGGGAACAGAGGCCAGAGGTTCTGCCAGGAAATACAGCACATCGCTTGAACTCAGGGTGCTGGGCCCAGGCCAGCGTTTGCCTTTTCTTCTACGTCTCAGCAAAGCTACTCAAACCCTCTCAACCCCCAGCAGGAAAAGCATATGTTCTTTCCATATAGAGGAGAAATTGTTCCACAAGTGAGTAAGGTTCTTGGGCGCGGAGCCAGGCTCAGCCCGCAGCACGCTGGGCAGGAAGCAGGCAGTATTCATACCACTCCTGGAACCAGACTGGGCTGCATCCTCACCTTCCAAGATCTTTGGATGGGGCCGGGCTCTGGGGAGCAGGGGCGGGACATGTACCTGAAGACAGTTTGCAGGTCAGGGTAGAGAATCCTTTCCCTGCATGGAAGCTCTTTTCTCCGTTCGGGCTGGGCTGTGGGCAGAGGAGGGAGGGAAGGAGGGAAGGCTACAGGGTTTGAGAGGGGCGGGCGCCATTTCCAATCCCTTCCTCATTCCAGCAGCAAACAGGTCTGAGTCAGAGGTGACCCAGGTGAGCTCAGAGAGGCAGGGCCACTTTAGACTGTCCTTTCCAAACACCCCAGATTCCCCTTGATGCCTTCAGGGTGAGGGGGCAGGAGATGATCGCGTCCCTGTGTCATAGTTCATTCTGCCAGAGCCCCGTGAACGTACAGGTCTTTCCAAAGCCAGCCCTGGGCTGGAGGACGCTGCTGCTTCCCTGGGCTCAACTGAGTCCTGGTGTCTATTTGACTCATTTGTTAAGCATCCACTGAGAATGGGGCTGGGGAATTGGGCAGAGAAGGGACGGGGAGGCCAGTGTTGAGGTGGGTGGAGGGGCAGAGGGGAAATTGGTCAGGCTCTACATAAGGGAAAACATTGAAGAAATTGGGGATGTTTAACCTGGAAAGTCGGAGACTCAGGGTTGAGACGGGAGACATGAAGATGATGTGAAGATGGGTGACAGGTCACCATGTAGAGGTGACACTGGATTTATCCTGGTTGGAAGCTTCAGTGGGGAAGCCCTGTGTGTATAGATCAGGGACCTCAACCCTCCCTCTGAGCAGAGCTTAGGAGACAGTGAATCATCTGCCCTTGGACATATCCAGGCCGAGGGTCCATGGCCCCCTGGTGAAAGGAGTCAGGTGGCAGGTGGGAGGTGGAGTAGGGCTCAGGCCTCAACCTGGTGGCCTGTGGTCCACAGACAGCCCTGAAGATGTTCCCATGGGCCAGGGTTTCTGCACAGCCAAGGTCAGCTGGGCCGAGTGGCAACCGCCCAGTGCAGCCGGGCCTGCGTTCCTAATTCTGACAAATATTAGGCCTGGGTCACTCACTTGTTCGTGGACGGGCCCCTTAGGCATTTGGGTTGTGAGCCCTGACCACACTCATCAGCCTCTGCCTCTCTAGGTTCACCCGCAGGCCCACCTGGGGCAGAAGGGGAGGCTGCAGGACCTTCCCACGGGCTCAGGTGGGAGCACATGGCACGAGTGCCCGGCCATGACTGTGATGCCAGATGGCATCCGGACCCCACCCGGCTCGAGACCCCCACTGCCCACCCCTCCTCCCCGTCCACACACTGCCACGCTGCCAGGGTCTTTCATGGTCTCAGGGATGGGTTTTTTCCACCCAGGGCAGTAGAGTCTCACATGGGGCCTCCTGCCCTGGAGCAGAGACAGTCCCCAGGGCAGGTGCTCTGTGAGCTGAGATGAGGGACAACATAAGGACGTGTGCCCTCCCCCTGGCCCAGGAGGACGGCCCAGGGCAGGATGCTGGCAGGAGTAGGGGAGATGGAAGGTGACCGGTGGACTGGGGGGCAAAGGGGACTGGACACTAACCTGGGGAAGCACAGTGGGGCAGCTAAAGGGATTGGGAAGAAGAGACCGGAAGGCAAGGTGGTGCTGAGAAGCCCAGCTCTCCCTTCTCCCTCTTACCTGGGATGGACCCTGACCTACACTTTTCAGATCTGAGGGCAGAAGACCAGGAGGGAGTGGTCTTCATGGGGAGGAGATTCCAGCTGATGCCTGACCAGACTGGGGCAGATTTCACTGTGGCCCCATTTGTTTCCATGACGGCTACAGGAGTTGGGACTAATATCCCCATTTTACAGAGGAGGAGACTGAGGTGAGACTTGCCCAGGGATGAGTAGAGCCACTAGGTAACAGCAGGGCTCCTGGGTGTGTCCCAGGTCTGCTCTCTGAGGATCTGCTCTGGGCCACTGGGAGTGGGTCTGCTGAGCTCACAGAGGGAGACACTCAAGCCAGGTCAGCTGACTGAAGCTGGGGTCCCTCTGGAGCATCAACCCATGTGCTTCCCACGTGACTGTGCTTCCCTCCACTGAGAAGCTGGCTGTGCAGGAGGCAGGGAACTCATGCTTTGAGAAGCACTGCCCAAGCAACAGGTGACTATAATGTGCAGCCACGGATGAGCCACCGGCCTAAGGACTGAGCACCACCAGGCGGACACCTATCACTGGTTCAGCCCAGCCTCTTGGGAAGTGGAGTAGGGCCATCTCCCTTGGCTGCCTGTTCATACAAAGAGAGGCCACTGCCTTGCAGGATGTGTCCTAAATAGCCCACTGCATGGAAGGGGGCTCCAGGTGAGGTTAAGAACCCAAGGGATTCAAATCCAGGCCCATACGACCCCAAACTCCAGTACTTTTCAGTCAGGCATCTTTACAATGGCAGCCTCCCATTTGTAGCACTGACCTCTGGGGACCTGGTCTGGGAGGGCGGGGAGGTGCAGCCTGACCTCTCCGGTCTCTCTCCTGCCCTGGGTCTAGGGTTTAGGGTCTTGACTTCTGCTCTTATTATTTTTATGAACCTTGGAAGCAGGTCGGGGGTGGGGGGTGGCGGGGGAGGGGGAGGGCTGGCTGCCTGTCTGGCTGTGCGTGGCCACCAGGTGGAGCCCTTGGGCCGTCTCTCCCACAGACTGCTTTGCAGGCAGAACCAGCGGGAGGGACACTCTGGCAGGAGGTGTGAGGGGCTGGGTCTTTAACATGGTTAGGCGGCTGCTCCAGGGACCCTCTAGATGCCCTCGCTCAGCCACTGAGCTGCTCAGAGGGGGCTAGTGCAGTGGCCCTGAGAGATCTAGTGATGAGAAGGTAAATACACCTTGAGTTGCCAACATGGTGCTCACTGGTGACCTGGTGAGAACAGTTTCCATGGAGAGGTGGGAACAGAAGTCAGAGCCGGGGTTAGAGCAAGTGGGAGGAAGGAAAATGGAGAGGGGGGGTGTAGATCGTGTTCAGGATGCTTGTGGAGAAAGGGTGCAAAGGACAATAGCTGGGCAGGTGTAGGATGAAGGGTTTTCTCTTGTTGAAGGGTTTTCTTCCAGCCTGGCCTGGAAGGTGAGCCCAGGCTCCCTGACTCCCAGCCCAAGGTTCCTTCCAGGGCTTCAGGCTTCCTTGAAAGGAGAGGAACAAGGATTCCCAGAGGAAAAGCTTTCCCAAAGGAAATCTCTAACCAGACCTCCTGCTTCTGGCTCTGGGGTTTGGATGCCCCCAGGGGAGAGAAAAGCTGGGGCGGCCCCCCTACCTCCCACGTGGGCCCAGAGATGAGGGTCAGTCCCCAGAGGGCAGCATGTGCTGTGGCCCCGGCCCCTCTCCAGGGCTGCCTGCCTCCTGCCCAGCCAGCTTCTCAGTGGAGGGAAGCACAGTCACGTGGGAAGCACATGGGTTGATGCTCTAGAGAGACTCCAGTTTCAGTCAGCAGACCTGGCTTGAGTGTCTCCCTCTGTGAGCTCAGGGTCCCCGGCCATCAAAGGGGCTGAGAAGGGGACTGAGATCCCATGGGCAGGGTGTCCAGCCGCGGGCTGGGGGTGGTGGGGACCCATAAACAGCAGCATCACCACTGATCCTCATAAAAGGAAGAGCTGCTCCTGCTGCCCCTCTAGACTCCTGACCTCCCTGGGTCCCCACACACCTGGGGTCGTGCTGGCTGGTTTCCCTCTCTCCTGCTCACGCTCCTGTGAGATCCTTGAGGTCAGGGCTGCTCCAGCGCTCATCTCATTATTCCCAGAACTTGCCACAGGCCCTGGTGCTCTGCCAGGGAGTGAGGAGATGAATGGAGTGATGGAAGGAAAGGAGGACGGAGGGATGAATCCATTCTCAAGCGGCACTGGAATAAGAGGTCTCGTGTCTGACCTAAACATCCTTTTCTCCTTAAGCTCCCCCACCTGACAGAGCTCCTCTCCTTCCCTCAGCGATCACACATCACACAGCCCAGCACAGCATGAGGACCAAGTAACACAGTGGCCGACGTTTATCAAGGGCTCGCTGGGCACCAGCACAGTTCTAGGTGCCTCACATGTATAATCTCACGTATAGAAGATGCTATTATTCTGCTCATTTTATGATGAGGAAGCTGAGGTACAGGTAGGTTGAGTAACTTGACCAAAGTCATACAGAGATTAAGTCTTAAGTCTGGGACTGGAATCACATTAGGGGAAAAGATGCTTGGGAATTCCTCACCGCGTAGGGGGACTGACAAATCAAATCTCCTTCTGTAGCAGCACAAGTTCCATCCTTGGCTAGGAGAGGAAAGTATCCCAGGACAATGGGTGAGTGAGGGTCAGCACTCAGGGGTCCTGGTTTCAGCACCAGGCACTGGAAAAGGGAATTTAACCAATATTTATTGGCATCTGCTACGTGAAATGCATGTTGTAGCTTCTCCTAGTTTAAAACAAAACAAAAGCAAACACTCGATTCTACATCCTTCCAGCTATTGTCCTTTGCACCCTTTCTCCACAAGCATCCTGAACACGATCTACACCCCCCCCTCTCCATTTTCCCTCCTCTCATTTGCTCTAACCCCAGCTCTGACTTCTGTTCCCACCTCTCCATGGAAACCGTTCTCACCAGGTCACCAGTGAGCACCATGTTGGCAACTCAAGGTGTATTTGCCTTCTCATCACTAGACCTCTCACCATAATTCACGTGAGTCAGGAAGCCCTTCTCTGAAGTGACTCTCCTCCTGCTGCTCAGCCCCTCCTCCCTCTTTCTCTCCCTCCTCCTCCTCTCCTATCATCTGAGTGTTTCGGGTCCTCAGGACTTGGGCTTAGCAAACACCTGCCATGTGCCACGCCCTCTTCTCAGCACTGGGAGTACATTAATGAACAAAGGAGAGGTTACCTCTACTTGTTGGGAATCTTTCCTGGTCTTCTTGATGTAACTGAAATATATATAGGGTATGTCAATTTTCATTTCTCCCCAGTTTATTCTGGTGTTTATCTTTGAAGCCTCATGTTTTACTTGAAAGTGAATGCAGCGTTTTGCATTCTATTTTGTAATAGGGCCATAGTAATATACCCATAACATATCAGGGTTTGTTTTCATACAAAAGCAGTGGCTTCCTGCTCTTGGGCTCTTGGCTGCCCTGACTATTTGCTCAAAGATACAGAAAACTGACTTTATCTGCCTATGTTTGACACAAAGAACAAAGCTTTCCTGGGTGTGTGGGAGGGGAGAAGAGAAAGCTGGGGTGCCAAGGCCCTTGGAAGGGGCGGGTCAGAGGGTGAGAGAGATGATGGAAGGATCGGGGGCCCTGCCAGCTTCTGCCAGGGTCCAGGAACAGAATATTCTGGAAGTGCCTCCTTTTCCCTAAAGCACCAGAAGAAGCCACAGGCTTATCATTAAAAAGTTTACAAATAACAAATGCTGGAGAGGGTGTGGAGAAAAGGGAACCCTCTTACCCTGTTCTTGGGAATGTAAGTTGGTGCAGCCATTGTGGAAAACAGTATGGAGGTTCCTCACTAAACTAAAAATAGAGTTTTCATATGGTCCAGCAATCCCACTCCTGGGCATATACCTATACAAAGCTATAATTCAAAAAGATACATGCACCCCAATGTTCATAGCAGCACTGTTTACAATAGCCAAGACATGGAAGCAACCTAAATGTTCGTCATCATATGAATGGATAAAGAAGATGTGGCATATATATATACACATATATATACACACAATGGAATATTACTCAGCATTTACAAAGAATGAAATAGTGCTGCAACTTGGATGGACCTAGAGATTATCATACTAAATGAAGTAAGTCAGAAAGAGAAAGACAAATACCGTATGATATCATTTATATCTGAATCTAAAATACGACAAATCAACATATCTACGAAAAAAATAAAAACATACTCAGATATAGAGAACAGACTTGTGGTTGCCAAGAGGGATGGGGAGTGGTGAGGGATGGATTGGGAGTTTGGGATTAGCAGAGGCAAACTATGATACACAAAATGGATAAAAAACAAGTTCCTACTGTGTAGCACAGGGAACTACATTTAAGAGTGATAAACCAAAATGGAAAAGAATATGAAAAGGAATATATACACATATAACTGAGTCACTTTGCTGTACGGAAAAAATTAACACAACATTGTAAATCAACTATACTTCAATAAAATAAAATTTAAAAGCCACAGTCTTTCTTTTATGGGATTTGCGTAAGGAGTGGTCCGAGACTAGCAACAAGAGTGTTAAGGGGGGCAGTGATCTGGGCTGATGGGCAGCTGGCCCCGGCTCAGCATGGAGTTGGACCACTGGGGTCACCAGGTGGCCTGAGGGATGCTGTGCTGCTGGCAGCAGTGGACAGCCAGGAGCCCGAGGGGCAGGCGGGCTGCATCTAGGACCAGGGGAGTGACTTCCCTTGGTGGTAGTGCCAGGAGAGTGTCATTGGCCCTAAGGTTAGTCAGGCACAATGTAAGGAGGGAAGGAGGCCCAGAGGGACACTCCTACCCCATGAGCAGCCTGGTTGCCCAAATGGGTGGTTTTGGAGAACTTTGTTTCCTGAGGAAGGTCACTCTCCTTCCAGGCAAAGCGCTGGAAGGATTTATGGAAAACAGATGCTGGTTGGAGTGGAGGTGAGGGGATGGGCTTGATCTGAGCCTCCGCCCCCCATCTCGCCACCCCTGGTCAGAAGCAGACCCAGAAAAGACCAACTAGGACAAACCCTCACCAGCCCAGCCTGGCTCCAGAAGAAACCTCAGATTACAGCTCACACGTTTTGTCAGCTAAGAAAGGGGGTCCATGAGAACTTGGGCTGCAGCTGGGCTGTCGTTGACACAACAATTCTAAGAGGCCACACGTGTTGTGCTCACTGAAGGTCAAGCACTGCTCTGGATTCATTTGTTCTTCCCAGCAGCCCTATGAACTATGTACTCACTGTCCCCATTTTCACAGGCACAGATAGGTTAGCTGGCCCAAGATCACACAGGTAGTATGTGGCAGAGCTGGGATTTGAACCCGGGCACTTGGATTTAGGATATTAAACTCTACTTAGCATTAACATTGGACCTTATACCTAAGAAAGATAGAGTAGCCAATCTTTTTCAGCACCATCTGTCTGACTTATTACGTCTATTTTATTTCATCTTCAGGGATATTATTATTGTCATCTCCAATTTGTATATGATGAAACTGAGGCTCAGAGAATATGTTATGTAACTTGTTCAAGGTCACACAGTTACTCCCTGACAGAGCCTGGGTTTGAATACAAATCTGTCTCACTGCAGAGCTCAGCACATAATAGAACCTCAGTAAATGCTGAGTCCCTTCCCTCTTCTCTTGGGTCCAGGAATCATCTCCTGGATCCTGTGTATTCTGTTTGGGCTGCAGTGCCGCACCCAGCGGTCCTGCATCAGTACTCCCCTCTCAGCCAGACCACTTCCTATTGGCAAACCAGCCAAAAAGAAGGATTGAGAGCATGGAGACCTTAGACAGTGGCTGACTGGAGCCTCTTCACCTGTCATCAGTCCACCTACATCCTTAGAGGGACCAGCCACACAGACAAGGGCCACATGGATTGGCTGCCTACACAGACCCCTGAGGCAGGCAGCCAGGTACCGAAGACCACAGGAGAGAAGGGTCCCTCTTCCCTCCACTCAGAGGTGGATTGAGCAAGGCTGGCTCCATGATTTTCCCAAGAAGCTCATCCAGAGCCAGAGAATGGGAACATATGTGCCCTGGACTCTGTTCTGTGCTCAGGCCACAGTCTGGGGTTGGTGTCACCTGGAATCACCCCTTCGTGGAGGAGGCTCTGGCTGGCCAGCTGATGAGGGCAGCCTCTGGCCACTGCCCCGGGAGACGGCAAGCCCAGGCCAGGCAGCAAGCAAGGGAAGGGCCTGAGGCGTGGGCATCAGAGGGCTTCTCCATTAACTGTGTGTGCTAAAGGGCTGGGGGAGGCCCTGGTCACTCAGCAGGTGGGCTTGGGGGCCACAGAACCTCCTCTCCAGACCCCTGGACCCAAAGTGCCTCCCATCTCTCTGCCTTTGGAGACAGGCATGTGCGGGCATCTCTTAGCTCCTCCCCAAGCCTGTCCATCAGGGCTGCAGGCAATATGGAGACCATCTGGCCGACTACCCTTCCCCTGACCCTTCTTCTCCTATTGGTATATTTTCCAAACTTAAATTTAATTTTCTTAAAAAGGTAATATATTTATGTTTCAAAATTAAAATGTCCTAAAAAGCTATACATTGAGAGACCTGGCTTCTACCTGTGGCTCCATCCACTCTCCCCTCAGGTCCCCTCCCCCACCAGGACCAGGTAACTGTTCCAGTGGACTCATGGGAATCTTTCCTGGTCTTCTTGATGTAACTGAAATATATATAGGGTATGTCAATTTTCATTTCTCCCCAATTTATTACACAATAAATGGTATGTATTGATTACATACTACACACTGAGCTATAGCTTACTGTTTTTACTAAATATCCTGCACATATTTCCTTATCGTTATTTTGAGAACATCTTCATGTTTTCCAGCTGTATAATATTCCTTCTTGTGGCTACACCATGGTTTATTAACCTGCATCCTAAAGATGAACACATGGGTTGTTTCCAAACTTTCTAATCTTATTCTTAAATGAGATCATGAGTGGGAGCTTGATTCGCACCAGGCTGCTCGGGGTAGAGAAGGTGGTTGGTGACACCAACACCCTACTTAAATCCGCTCCCACCACACCAGAACCCTAGGGCTTCAGAGAGCACAGCTCAATAAACTACGATTTTAGCCTAATCTCCTCCTTTTGTAAATGAAAACAAGCTCAGATCAGGGACAAGACTCATCTGTGGTCATGAATTACCCTGGGGCAGAATTGGAACTAGAAACCAGATCTCTTGGGCTCTGCCCTCCAGACTACTCATGGTTCATCCCCAGGGGGACCAGACCAGGGCTGTGGGACCAGTTGACTGGAGGCAGGACCACGTGTGACTGTGGACCCAGCCGTGGACCCCGGATATGCTTCCCTCTCACTCTGGGCTTCTGTTTCCTCTTGCTCTGCTTGGGATCAGCCCCTCCGTATCCCAGCAGAAAGGACTTTGCGTTCCCTAAAGGAACACGAGGTCCCCAAACAGGGCGAGAGCACTGGGGCTGCTGAGCTGGATTCTGAAGAAATGGGAAGTCAAGAATGTGCAGGAACAAGGGCGTCTGGGGGACCTCAGACTGTGGAGGTACCTGGAAGCAGTTTGTGTTTTTGAAAAGAATCACTGGACAGCCTGACTACCGGTAAGTGACTGAGGAAACTCATGTTGTGAAAGAGAAGTATGTTTACTGCCAAGCAGAGGTTGTGGTGAAGGAGGGTCTGTCTAATCAGGAAAGATGTAACCAATAAACAGGATGCAACAGCCAAGAGGGAAACAAGCAGATGGTGGACAGAGGGGAGGGAGCTGGCTTCCACCTCCACATCTGAGTCTCCCAGACTGGCACAGTCCACGGGCACCGGGAAGAGGCAGGGTTGGGAGGGGACCAGGGGTCTCTGGCACCCCCTCCCCCTTCTTGTAGATGAGGAAACTGACTCACCCAGCAGTGAGTGACCTCCTCAGGGTGACGTGGCAGGTTTGTGGCAGAACTAGGGTGGATGGGGCATAAGCCCAGCCTGGAGGATGCTGCTGCCACACTTGTAACAAGCAACGTGGGGCAGTGGAAAGGCAGCCGGCCTGGGAACTAGGAAACCTGGGTCCTGTCTTTGACTCTGCCATACACGGGGTGACTCTGCACTTCCTCTATGACAACAGGGTTGGACTAAGCAGAGGACCTTTTCACTTTCTTTTGAGGTCCATAGTGAGAGGACTGGACCTTGCCTTGGAATTGTGACAAATTAAATTTTAACCTTTAATCCCAACCAAATAAGAGGGATGGGGCAGCTGCCTTCATGAACTGTGAGACTTGAACAATGAGCGCTTCAGTTGAGCCCATTCTGGCCAATTCTTGTACTAAACCACAGAGGCATTTCCATCCTCCTGGGAAGTGAAGTCTCAGGGTTGTATTCAATTTGATTTGGGAAATATAAGAATATGAAATTAGTTGCACCAAGACTTGTGGATCAATGTATACTTGCTTTCCCAATGAAAAAAATTAGTCAATAGTCAATCTAAGAAAGAAATGGAAATTTTATTCCCACCAACCTGAGGATTATAACCTGGGACACAGTCTTTCAGAAAGCTCTAAGAACTGTTCCGAAGAGATAAGGAGTGGGTAGCCATTATGTATGTGATTTCGGTGAGAGGTGCGTGCAATCAAGCACACATTTTGTTAGAAGGTTACTGTTATTTGCTAGGAACAGATACCTTAGTTAATGGCGTTCCTGTTTTTCTAAGTATGAGAAGATGCAAGAAACTGGGTTCATAAAAAATTTCTCCTGCAAATATCTAACTGAGGGTCAGTTCTGCCAATTTTCCCAGAGCATAGAGTGCCTCATCCTGATCTTAGCCCTGAATTGCTTTCAGGGTGGATTGCAGGTCAGCGACTGCAGTGGCTAATGACTTGATTCTTGTACAGCTGGGTGGTGGGCAGCATTCCCTCCCTTTCAGTCTTAGTTTGGAAGACATCTTTGACCAATTTGTCTCAAGGGTTAGGAATGCTCACTCCCAGGTCAGATGAGGATTTCATTGATAGACCACTCAAGTGCTGTTTCTCATCTAGTCCTAGTAGCAGTAGCCTTAATCCTCTGGACCGGCTGTCTCAATAGTCTGTCAACTCTAGGAAATGGTTCCCTCCTGTTGCTTCTTCCCATATCTAGAGTCACACTATTACAATCATGGATCTTATAGACTATACATCAGGTCAATCGTTTCAACTCACTTGATCATCATTATTTTTCTCATAGGCTCAGTTACACATTTGGTAATGCAAGAAATAATAATCTTGTAAAATAGGCAGAATACAAGTAATACAGCCAGTGATATTAGTTAAGTCATAAGTAGGCATTGTTATCTTCTAAGGAGTTGATGGCTGGCACCAGAAGAAGAAAAATTCATCTTTATGGTGGAGTAGGTATTTCTTCCCTTGGGGAGGTTGGTTAACACATAATACAGATGCACAATGCACACTAGAGGGGAGGGAGGAGGCCAAATGGGCAGAGGAAAATTATATGGTTAAATTTTCCTGGTCTTGCCTTAAAATATGAATTTTTATGAAAATTGATATTTTATTGCTATTTTATATTCTGGGTTTCCCATGCATGTTTTAGCTGTAGGAAGATTCCCTTGAACCTGGAGATTTGAACCCATGGAATGAGTAGCACGCAGTATTACTTTAAAGAGACTGCATTTGCTCACCCAACCTCACCAATCCTCTCGACACCAACAGTGTCCAGCCTTATGTCTCATCCAGCTGTGGGTGTGGATGTGGTCAATCCAGGTTGCCTCACAGCCTCTGAACGAATTTTGTAAGAATTTCACTATCTTTGCTTTTGTAATTTATATTTAGAATGGGGTTTAGCTGATTTTCAATGCTGTGTTTATGCCGCTTTACACCCACTTGATTCTCTTACAGAGAGATATCAATAAATACTTTTCAAGATTCTTACTACGCAGATATATTCTTCTGCAGTGAATAGGGTGTGTTGAGTCCAGTTCATTGAGCAATGAGTAGATCTTGTCTATTACACATTTGGTTGATGGAACGGTATCTGTGCTAATTTCAAACTCTTGTTTTATGCATCATCCCACCTCACCTTTCCCCTTAAGCAGCCTTAAGTGTGTTTTCTAAATGTGTGACTCTGTTCTGTTTTGTAATTCATTTCATGTGTAGCGATTTTTACGTTCCCTCTATAAGTGATATCTTATGATAAGTTTCTTTATCTGTGTGACCTATTTCTCTTAGAATCATCATACCTAAATCACTCATTATGCTGTTACTAGCCTTAGGACATTGATTTCACGGCTGAGTGATATTCCATTGTACATAAGTACCACAACTTGTTTATCCATTTTTCTCTTTCGTGGGATATTTAAGGTGTACCTGAGTCGAGGTTCTTGTAAACAGAGCAGCCCTAGACTTTGGGATGCCTGTGGCCTGTCGATGTTTGGTTTTCCCAAGATATACGCCCATGAGTGGAAGTGCCCTATGCTCTGTAGCTCTGTTTGTTAGATGTTTTAGGAAACACCATACATTTCCCCAGAGTGGCTGTTGGCAATTTACATCCCGCCCATCAGCATAACAATGCTCCCTGTTCTCCATGGCCTGGCCTGCCTTTCTGGATTTTACACTGTTTTCAGATGTCCCTTTTGACTGGGGGGAAGTGAGACTTCATTGTAGCGCAGATTTCCCTTGCAAGCTTGCTTGGTTGGCCAAAAAGGGCGTATGCGTTTTTTCCTGAATATATTCAGGAAAAAACCCATACGCCCTTTTTGGCCAACTGTATCATTTTTGCAGTTCTGCCGCTTTTCATGTGCTTTAAAGGCGACTCAAATCTACCTCTTGAAATCTGTTTCCTGTAGTTCTGCCTTGCATTCAAATCCTCTTCGTTGCCTTACCTCAATATATTTTTGGACAATAGTTGTCCTTTATAACTCTGCAGGTTTGTGAATTGCAGTGCCCCCGAGCTCCATTTTTCAACTCGCCTTTTTGGGAGCTGGCCACAAAACCACAGGATTGCTTCAGGCCCTATTCTGGTTCCGAGGGGAAGGCTGAGCCTTTGGTTAATTCTTCTTCCTGATTGGAAATTAGAGTGACATGTGCCTGTCCAAACACCTAGAACTGGTCTCTCATTTGTTACCCCTCTTCCCGTTCATCCTCCGGACAAATTGCAAACTGTACGAAACAGGAGGTTAAAAGTGCTGATTCTCCAAGTGGGGAGATTGTTAGTAAAGCGGCTGGAGTTGAGAACCCGAGTACCAGGAGATGAAAAATGAGGTGAATTTTAGACACCTTTCCCGATCACACGCTGTACAGTCCTCTGGGTTTCCCATGCATGTTTTAGCTGTAGGAAGATTCTCTTGAACCTGGAGATTTGGGACCCATGGAATGGGTACCATGAAGTATTACTTTAAAAGGTCTGCATTTGCGCACCCAACCTCACCAATCCTCTCAGCCCCAAGAGTGTCCAGCCTTAGGTCTCATCCAGCTCTTGGTGTAGATGTGGTCAATCCAGGTTGCATCACAGCCCCTGAACGAATTTTGTAAGTATTTCTTTCACTTTTTTTTTGTACTTTATATTTATAATAGGGTTTAGCTGATTTTCACTGCTGTGTTTATGCCGCTTTACACACACTTGTTTGACTTACAGAGAGATATCAATAAATACTTTTTAAGATTCTTACTACGCAGATATATTCTTCTGCAGTGAATAGGGTGTGTTGAGTCCAGTTCATTGAGCAATGAGTAGGTCTTGTCTATTACACATTCGGTTGATGGAACGGTATCTGTGCTAATTTCAAACTCTTGTTTTATGCATCACCCCACCTCACTTTTCCCCTTAAGCAGCCATAAGTGTGTTTTCTAAATGTGTGACTCTGTTCTGTTTTATAATTCAGTTCATGTGTAGCAATTTTTACATTCCCTCTATAAGTGATATCTTATGATAAGTTTCTTTATCTGTGTGACTTATTTCACTTAGAATCATGGTACCTAAGTCCACTCATTGTGCTGCCACTAGCCTTAGGACATTGATTTCATGGCTGAGTGATATTCCATTGTACATAAGTACCACAACTTTTTAATCCATTTTTTTCTTTCCTGGGATATTTAAGGTGTACTCGAGTCTAGGTTCTCGTAAACAGAGCAGCCCTAAACTTTGGGGTGCCTGTGGATTTTTGGATTTCCGAATATATACGCCCATGAATGGAAGTGCTGTATGCTGTGTAGCTTTGTTTTTTAGATGTTTTAGTAAACACAATACACTTCTCCAGAGTGGCCGTTGGCAATTTACATTTCCACTATCAGCCTCACAGGGCTCCCTTTTCTCCTCACCCTGTCCTGCATTTCTGGTGTTTACACTTTATGAGGATGGCTCTTCTGACTGATGCGAAGTGATGCCTTTTGTAGTATTGATTTCCAGTGCCCACCTGTTTGGTTGGCTAAAAAGAGTGTGTGCCCTTTCTTGAATATATTCAGAAAAAACACATATGCCCTTTTTGGCCAGCTGCATCGTTGGCGATGTTCAGCCCCTTTTCATGTGCTTTAATGTCGAGTCCTTTCTACCTCTTCAAATCCCTTTCCTGCAATTCTCCCTTGCTTACAAGTCCTTTTTGGTGACCTACCTCAAGATGTTTTTCGATGATAGATATTTTCAACTCCGCAGTTTCGTGAATTTTAGTGCCCCTGAGTTCCATTTTTCAACTTGTGTTTTTGGGAACTGGCCACAAAACAGCGGGATTTCCTCAAGCCTTATTCTGTTTCCGTGGGCAATCTTAGCCTTTGGTCAGTTCATCTTCTGATTGGAAATTAGAGTGACATGTGCCTATCCGAATACCTAGGACTTGTCTCTCATTTTTTCTCATCCTTCTGCTTCATCCTCTGCACAAATTCCAAACTGTGCGCAACAGGATGTTGAAGGTGCTGACATCCCCAAGTGGAGAGATTGTTAGGAAAGACGCTGGAGGGGTGAACCCGAGCACCAGGAGATGAGGAGATGAGGTGCCTTTTCCAAACTCTTCCTGATCAAACGGTGTACCATCCTCTGTGTGTCACAGGCATGTTTTAGCTGTAGGAAGGGTCCCGTGCATGTAAGGAGAACACCAGGGATTTTTCCAAATCAGTGTCTCCCCAAACCCCAAACTGGGAAACTTTTAAGCTACGGCTACATCTATGTTCATTAAGGGCCTTGGGCAGTAGGCAGAGTCCGAACTTTAGATGATTGAAGTCTTCAGGGTCAGAAGCACTCACCATTGGCCTCCCTTAGGTTACATTTTATCTGTCATTGATAGATGATGTCGATAAAAATATCTATTCTTTTTCAGATTATTTCCCCTTATAGGTTATTACAAAATATTGAGTGTAGTTCCCTGTGCTATACAGTAGTTCCTTGTTGATGATCTACTTTATACATAGCAGTGTGTATGTGTTAATCCCAAACTGTTAATTTATCCCTCCTCCCACCTTTCCCCTTTGGTAATAATAAATTATAAGATGTTATACTTCTCAGAAATGGGGGAGCTGAAAGAGAGGTATAATTTTCAATGGAAAAGCATTCAAAACAAGATTGAAGCTTCGGCCAAGATTATTAGATGTACATCCTTGGAAAGAAATCACTTCATTTCTCTAATGTTGAGCTGACAAATAAGACAAACCCCTTCACTGAACTTGATTATAATAAAGTGATGGAAATATCAAATGGAAGTGTTGGAAACATCTTATTTTACCCGAGCCTTATACACTGCTCTATGTTAATTACAGTTGGGCTCACACATCTGTTCATTGAAGTTACAACGTTCTCAATTTCTGTTACTGATCCTCCAGAGTGGTCCCCAACAAGGGTCTCCCTGCCCAGTGTCATTGGAGCCAACAGATCGAGACTGAGTTTGGTTCAGAAGCAAAGGAAACTTTATATATATATATATATATATATATATATATACACATATATACTCTCACTCTTGTGGCCTCTCCCACTGCAGAGCACAGGCTCCGGACACGCAGGCTCAGTGGCCATGGCTCACGGGCCTAGATGCTCCGGGGCATGTGGGATCTTCCCGGATCGGGACACGAACCCGTGTTCCCTGCATCGGCAGGCGGACTCTCAACCACTGCACCACCAGGGAAGCCCCCAAAAGTTTATATTTTGATCAGAGAATGGAGAGGTGAGAGCGTGTGCTTCCCCGCAGGCTGTGGGCCGGGCTGCTGTGTAGGGATCCCAGCAGCATCAGCGGGAGGGAGGGGGCGGAGCTCTCGAAGGCCGGGTTGGTTGCAGCTGGGGCTCTATGTCGCGGAGTCTGCACGGGGTCCCGCGAGCTGAGGTGTCGGCCCAGCCATTTTGCACTAGGAAATCGGGTCTGAAGCGCCGGGTGTGGGACCTCTGCATGTGGAAACCTAGGAACAAGGGAAATTAGACAAAGCACAAAGGAAAAAAAGGTTAGACTTTATTTTATTGCCCAGATTCTATTTTTATCTCCCAGGAATTTTTAATGGGCTTTGCCAGTGACAAACCTCTCCAATGCCTTTTGTCCCGTTCCTCATTCTTGGGGCGCTGAGGGTGCAGACCCCTCTTCTGTAACTGCTTCGTGCTGACTTGGGAGTCCTCATACCCGGGGGCGAGGGGCAGAACTTCTCCCCAGCAGCCTCCAGGTGAAGTTGATTGTCCCCAGGCCTCCTGCCTCACTGCTCTTCCACCTGAGCACCAGCATTGTGAGTGTTATACATTCTAATGACCTTTAAGGGTCCAGGAAACAGATGCGCAGAGACGCTGAGGGGGCTGGTTTTACCCCGCCCCACACTTATTCGGCCACCTTAGGCTGACGGTTTCTGCCAGCCTAGATGCTCTGACCAGTAGTCTGCGCTTTCTTCAGTTAGGCCCCTGAATTAACGTACAAACAGCACCAGGTGTCAGATCCCTGCCTGCTCAAATCCCAGACAGTCCAGGGCCGGTCGTGATCCAGGACCATGATGGCCACTGAGTCAACGGCCTTTTGAAGGAGGCAGGAGTCCAGCCGGTCTTATTGGCCACCGTCACCGTGGTGTCTGTAGGCTTTTCTATGGTGACAGCATTATCTGCAGTTCCCCCGCCAAGCTTATTAGCTCCCCTCTGGGCGCAGTAAGTCCTGCAAGCAGTAGTCTGCTCTTTTGGGGCACACTCTTGTTGTTTTCTGAGAGAAGCTCCATGTCAAGTGATGGTCACACGAGTCGTCATGGGGGCCCATTGCCCCCGGTTGTCTCTCTGGAGGTTGAAGTTGGAGGACCTCCTCACTCGAGGTCAGTGTGCCCACGGAGTGACCCCTGCAACTTCAGGGCATGGTGGGTGGTTAGGATCACCACGTGCGGTCCTTTTCCCTTAGGAGGGAGCTGGCCTTGTGGGCTGCTGATTTCCAGGTTTTTAGATACCCCCAGTATCCTGGCCGGATGGGGCAGCTGCCCAAGCCCTTGGTGACCATAGCTTCTCCTACCTGGACAGCATACTTGAGTTGTTCCAGTTCAAGTGGTCCCAGTTTTTGCACTAATACTCCAAGGGCGATTCACCTTTTACTGGGAATGTAAAGGTCAAAGGGTTTAGCTAAATTAGGGAGGTCCAGAGCAAGGGTCTGAATTAACTGCTCTTTCTGTTCTTGAAAGACAGCTTCTGGATTCTATTCGAAAGGCTCATCATCTTTTCCTTTCAGTATTTCATATAGAGGCCCAGCTATTAGACTGTAGTTAGGGATCCAGATGCAGCAAACCCCGGCCTCCCCAGGAACCCCTAAGCTGTCTTCTAGTTTTAGAAGGTGTAAGGCTGCAAATGGCTTCTTCCCTTTCCTGGGATGGGCTTCTCCGACCTTCTGTGAGAATGAAGCCCAGGCAGGTCACCTTAGTCTGTGATATTTGAGCCTTTTTCTTGGACACCTTCTATCCTTTATTGGCTAGGTAGTTCAGAGGCCTCCTTAGTAGGGCTGGCGATCAGAATGTTGTCTGCATGTTGAAGGAGGGTTCCCTTCTCCAGAGGTAGATCTTTTAGGTTTTAGTTAAGTTTCCCCAAAGGTGGTGTGGGAATTTTTGAACCCTTGGGGCAGGACGGCCCCAGCAGTATTGTCTTCGTTGTATGTTGAGTCCTGCCAATCACAAGCCAAAATTTCTTGTGACTCTGGGACTAATGGAATACAGAAGTAGGCATCATCTAATACAGAATACCATGTCTTGGTGGATGGTAGAATGACCAGCAGGGTGTAGGAATTAGGAACTACTGGATGTATATCCTCGGTGGCTTCACTGACTGTCCTGACGTCCTTTACCAGGTACACAGTAGCCCACAGGGCTCTCGTGGTCAGGCCTCTCCCAGGATATGGCGCTCACCTGGGCAGGTACCCAGCAGCTCACGGGACTCTCGTGGTCAGGCCCCTCCCAGGATATGGCGCTCACCTGGGCAGGTACCCAGCAGCCCACGGGGTTCTCGTGGTCAGGCCCCTCCCCAGGTATGGAGCTCACCTGGGCAGGCACCCAGCAAGCCTGGGCACACAGGAACCGGGCACATAGCCCTCATTGCAGAGGACCCCCAGCCCACCTGTCAGTCAGAGCTGACACAGCACATCAGAGCAGGACTTGAACTAACAAACAGCAGCTCTGACAGGTCTGTGACCCTGGGCGTCACTCTGTGCGGCCTCCCTCCGCCTGGTCTTCCAGAGACTTGCACTGCAGTCGGAGCACCAGGCCTCTGTCTCCACCCACCACCCCTCCTCTCCCTGACCCCTGGGTTCCTCTCATTAGGAGAGGGTCTTCTTGAAGTTGGCTCCCACTCATGGGCCAGATAAAATGATTAGAAAACAAGCTAGGGCTGCAACCCCTTGTCTATCCTGAGTTCCTTGGACCTGGCTGGTTCAGCAAGGTCCGTTTTCTGCAACTGTGAGCCCCTGAGGGGCGAGGATTGTCTGGCCTGGGAAGCCTGGCCCTGCCGGCCAGCCCTCCCCAGGTGTGCCTGGGTTGAGGTCAATATATACACCCCTCCAGGCAGCAAGAGATCCTGCAGCTGTGTCTGACGCCATATTCTCTGCCCTGTCAGCAGTCTTGGGGCTGGGCTGGTGGGAGGGAGTGAGGGGCCTCGGCTTTGTGGGTGGCCCGGTGTGAGTGGGGCTCTGCTGGACTTTCTGCAGGACTTGCCAGGCTATCACCTGCTAAACAAGAGGATACCTGCTGCTGGAATTTCTCCCCGGGCAGAGGTGAGGAAGGAAAAAAGCAGTGGGGGCCAGGACAGGAGGGGTACCTCAGGGAAATGGAAAGCTTCCAAAAGAGCGCCCGGGGCCAGGACCATCCTGGCTGGCCTGCAGGCACCAAGTTGGCCTGCATGCTGTCGCTGGTGTGGCTCCACAGCCCTTCTAGGCTTTCAAGTCCTTGCACACATTCAGGTGTTTTACCTGGGAAGAGTGGGAACAGTTCAGCAGCAGCTGGCCTGGGGCTCAGCTCACGTTTACTCACAGACGCCTCGGCATGGTCCCCCAGCTTTGCAATGAGGACGCTCCTTGTGGTGGGGCTGTTGGCTGCATGGGAGACGATTCCCCACCTCTGACCAACTTCAGAATTGTTTACCACTGGAGCAAGTGCCCTGATAGGGTTTTCCTCTGTATAACTGGTGGGTTCTGGTTTTTTTTTCTTTTTTTCTTTTTTGGTTCAAGGTAGGTTTTATTCCTCTTTTCTGTATTTATAGATATAAGCATGGAAATAATTAATTCATATAAACACATCTATGGGAATGGAAGAACTTTTTTTCTGTTTTATTTTTTAAATTTTATTGTTTTTAATTTTTGAATTTTATTTTATTTATTTTTTTATACAGCAGGTTCTTATTGGTTATCTATTTTATACATATAAGTGTATACATGTCAGTCCCAATCTCCCAATTCATCCCACCTGCGCCGCCCCATGGCTTTCCCCGCTGGTGTCCATATGTTTGTTCTCTACATCTGTGTCTCTATTTCTGCCCTGCAAACCAGTTCATCTGTACCATTTTTCTTGGTTCCACATATGTGCATTAATACAAAATATTTGTTTTTCTCTTTCTTACTTACTTCACTCTGTATGACAGTCTCTAGATCCATCGATCCATCGAGGTCTCTACAAATGACCCAGTTTCATTCCTTTTTATGGCTGAGTAATACTCCATTTTATATATGTACCACATCTTTATCCATTCGTCTATCTGTGGGCATTTAGGTTGCTTCCATTACCTGGCTATTGTAAATAGTGCTGCAGTGAACATTGTGGTGAATGTGTCTTTTTGATTTATGGCTTTCTCTGGGTATATGCTCAGTAGTGGGATTGCTGGATCATATGGTAATTCTATTTTTAGTTTTTTAAGGAACCTCCATACTGTTCTCCATAGTGGCTGTATCAATTTACATTCCCACAAATAGTGGAAGAGGGTTCCTTTTCTCCACACCCTCTCCAGCATTTGTTGTTTGTAGATTTTCTGATGATGCCCATTCTAACAGGTGTGAGGTAATACCTCATTGTAGTTTTGATTTGTGTTTCTCTAATAATTAGTGATGTTAAGCAGCTTTTCATGTGCTTCTTGGCCATCTCTATGTCTTCTTGGAAGAAATGTCTATTTAGATCCTCTGCCCATTTTTGTATTGCGTTGTTTGTTTTTTTGATATTGAGCTGCATGAGCTGTTTATATATATTGGAGATTAATCCTTTGTCTGTTGATTCATTTGCAAATATTTTCTCCCATTCTGAGGGTTGTCTTTTCGTCTTATTTGTAGTTTCCTTTGCTTTGCAAAAGCTTTTACGTTTCATTAGGTCCCATTTGTTTAGTTTTCTTTTTTATTGTATTACTCGAGGAGGTGGATCAAAAAAGATCTTGCTATGATTTATGTCAGAGTATTCTTCCTATGTTTTCCTCTAAGAGTTTTATACTGTCTGGTCTTACATTAAGGTCTCTAATCCATTTTGAATTTATTTTTGTGTATGGTGTTAGGGAGTGTTCTAATTTCATTCTTTTACATGTAGCTGTCCATTTTTACCAGCACCACTGATTGAAGAGACTGTCTTTTCTCCATTGTATAGTCTTGCCTCCTTTGTTACAGATTAGTTGACCATAGGTGTGTAGGTTTACCTCTGGGCTTTTTTTTTTTCCTTTTACACCTTTATTGGAGTATAATTGCTTTACACTGGTGTGATAGTTTCTGCTGTATAATAAAGTGAATCAGCTATACATATACATATATCACCATATCCCCTCCCTCTTGCATCTCCCTCCCACCCTCCGTATCCCACCCCTTTAGGAGGTCACAAAGCACTGAGCTGATCTCCCTGTGCTATGTGGCTGCTTCCCAGTAGCTATCGACGTTACATTTGGTAATGTATATATGTCCATGCCACTCTCTCACTTTGTCCCAGCTTACCCTTCCCCCTCCCTGTGTCCTCAAGTCCTTTCTCTACGTCTGTATCCTTAATCCTGTCCTGCCCCTAGTTTCTTCATGAACTTTTTTTTTCTATATATTCCATATATCTGTGTTAGCATACGGTATTTGATTTTCTCTTTCTGACTTACTTCACTGTGTAGGACAGACTCTAAGTCCATCCACCTCACTACAAATAACTCAGTTTTGTTTCTTTTTATGGCTGAGTAATATTCCATTATATATATGTGCTAGATCTTCTTTATCCATTCATCTGTTGATGGACACTTAGGTTGCTTCCATGTCCTGGCTATTGTAAATAGAGCTGCAATGAACATTGTTGTACATAACTCTTTTTGAATTATGTTTTTCTCAGGGTAAATGCTCAGTAGTTGGATTGCTGGGTCGTATGGTACTTCTATTTTTAGTTTTTTAAGGAACCTCCATACTGTTCTCTCTAGTGGCTATATCAATTTACATTCCCACCAACAGTGCAAGAGGGTTCCCTTTTCTCCAATAAATGCCTCTCCAGCATTTATCGTTTGTAGATTTTTTGATGATTGCCATTCTGACTGCTGTGAGGTGATACCTGTAGTTTTGATTTGCATTTCTCCAATGATTAGTGATGTTTGTTGGCAACTGGTATATCTTCTTTGGAGAAATGTCTATTTAGGTCTTCTGCCCATTTTTGGATTGGATTGTTTGTTTTTGTGATATTGAGCTACATGAGCTGCTTGTAAATTTTGGAGACTAATCCTTTGTCATTTGCTTCATTTGAAAATATTTTCTCCCATTCTGAGGGTTGTCTTTTCATCTTGTTTATGTTTTCCTTTGCTGTGCAAAAGCTTTTAAGTTTCATTAGGTCCCATTTGTTTATTTTTGTTTTTATTTCCATTTCTCTAGGAGGTGGGTCAAAAAGGATCTTGTTGTGATTTATGTCAGAGTGTTCTGCCTATGTTTTCCTCTAAGAGTTTTATAGTGTCTGGTCTTACATTTAGGTCTCTAATCCATTTTAAGTTTATTTTTTTGTATGGTGTTATGGAGTGTTCTAATTTCATTCTTTTACATGTAGCTGTCCTGTTTTCCCAGCACCACTTACTGAAGAGACTGTCTTTTCTCCATTGTATATCCTTGCCTCCTTTGTCATAGATGAGTTAGCCATAGGTACATAGGTTTATCTCTGGGCTTTCTATCCTGTTCCATTGATCTATATTTCTGTTTTTGTGCCAGTACCATATAGTCTTGATTACTGTAGCTTTGTAGTATAGTCTGAAGTCTGGAAGTCTGATTCCTCCAGCTCTTTTAACTTCCCTCACAACTGCTTTGGCTATTCAGGGTCTTTTGTGTCTCCATACAAATTTTAAGATTTTTTTGTTCTAGTTCTGTAGAAAATGCCACTGGCAATTTGATAGGGATTGCATTGAATCTGTAGATTGCTTTGGGTAGTATAATCATTTTCACAATATTGATTCTTCTAACCCAGGAACATGGTTTATACCTCCATCTGTTTGTATCATTTTTGATTTCTTTCAGCAGTGTCTTATAGTTTTCTGAGTGCAGGTCTTTTACCTCCTTAGGTAGGTTCATTCCTAGGTATTTTATTCTTTTTGTTGCAATGGTGAATGGGATTGTTTCCTTAATTTCTCTTTCTGATCTTTCATTGTAAGTGTATAGGAATGCAAGAGATTTCTGTGCATTAATTTTGTATCCTACAAGTTTACCAAATTCATTGATTAGCTCTAGTAGTTTTCTGGTGTCATCTTTAGGTGTCAGTATGTATAGTATCATGTCATTTGCAAACAGTGACAATTTTACTTCTTCTTTTCCAATTTGTATTCCTTTTATTTCTTTTTTTTCTCTGATTGCTGTGTCTAGGACTTGCAAAACTATGTTGAATAATGGTGGTGAGAGTGGACATCCTTGTCTTGTTCCTGATCTTAGAGGAAATGCTTCTAGTTTTTCACCATTGAGAATGATGTTTGCTGTGGGTTTGTCATATATGGCCTTTATTATGTTGAGGTAGATACCCTCTATGCCCGCTTTCTGGAGACTTTTTATCATAAATGGGTGTTGAATTTTGTCAAAAGCTTTTCCTGCATCTATTGAAATGACAATATTTTTATTCTACAATTTGTTAATATGGTGTATCACATTGATTGATTTGTGTATATTGAAGAATCCATGTATCCCTGGGATAAACCCCACCTGATCATGGTGTATGATCCTTTTAATGTGTTGTTCAATTCTGTTTGCTAGTATTTTGTTAAGGATTTTTACATCTATATTCATCAGTGATATCGGTCTATAATTTTCTTTTTTTGTAGTATCATTGTCTGGTTTTGGTATCAGGGTGATGGTGGCCTCATAGAATGAGTTTGGGAGTGTTCCTTCCCCTGTAAACTTCTGAAGAGTTTGAGAAGGTTTGGTGTTAGCTCTTGTCTGAATGTTTGATAGAATTCACCTCTGATGCCATCTGGTTCTGGACTTTTCTTTGTTGGAAGGTTTTTAATCACAGTTTCAATTTCATTATTTGTGATTGGTCTGTTCATATTTTCTATTTCTTCCTGGTTCAGTCTTGGAAGGTTATACCTTTCTAAGAATTTGTCCATTCCTTCCAGGTTGTCCATTTTATTGGCATAGAGTTGCTTGTAGTAGTCTCTTAGGATGCTTTGTATTTCTGTGGTGTCTGTTGCAACTTCTCCTTTTTCATTTCTAATTGTATTGATTTGAGTCCTCTCCCTCTTTTTCTTGAGACTGGCTAAAGGTTTATCATTTTTGTTTATCTTCTCAAAGAACCAGCTTTTAGTTTTATTGATCTTTGCTATTGCTTTCTTTGTTTCTATTTCATTTATTTCTGCTCTAATCTTTATGATTTCTTTCCTTCTACTAACTTTGGGTTTTGTTCTTCTTTCTCTAGTTCCTTTAGGTGTAAGTTTAGATTGTTTATTTGAGATTTTTCTTGTTTCTTGAGGTAGACTTGTATTGCTATAAACTTCCCTCTTAGAACTGCTTTTGCTGAGCCCCATAGGTTTTGGGTCATCATGTTTTTGTTGTCATTTGTCTCTAGGTAGTTTTTTTTTCCTTTTTTTTTATGGCACGTGGACCTCTCACTGTTGTGACTTCTCCCGTTGTGGAGCACAGGCTCCGGACGCGCAGGCTCAGCGGCCGTGGCTCATGGGCCCAGCCGCTCCGTGGCATGCAGGATCCTCCTGGACCGGGGCACAAACCTGTGTCCCCTGCATCGGCAGGCAGACTCTCAACCACTGTGCCACCAGGAAAGCCCTCTAGGTAGTTTTTGATTTCCTCTTTTATTTCTTCAGTGATCTCTTGGTTATTTAGTAACGTATTGTTAAGCCTCCATGTGTATGGGGTTTTTTTACGTTTTTTTCCTCCTGCAATTGATTTCTAATCTCATAGCCTTGTGCTTGGAACAGATGCTTGATATGATTTCAGTTTTCTTAAATTTACTGAAGCTTTATTTGTGACCCAAGATGTGATCTATCCTGGAGAATGTTCTGTGTGCAGTTGATAAGAAAGTGTAATTTGCTGTTTTTGGATGGAATGTCCTATAAATATCAATTAAATCTATTTGGTGTATTGTGTCATTTAAAGCTTGTATTTCCTTATTAATTTTCTGTCTGGATGATCTCCATTGGTGTAAGTAAAGTGTTAAAGTCCCCTGCTATTATTGTGTTACTGTCGATTCCTCTTTTACAGCTGCTAGCAGTTGCCTTATGTATTGAGGTGCTCCTATGTTGGGTACATATATATTTATAATTGTTATATCTTTTTCTTTGATTGATACCTTGATCATTATGTAGTGTCCTTCCGTGTCTCTTGTAACATTCTTTATTTTAAAGTCTATTTTATCTGATATGAGTATTGCTACTCCAGCTTTCTTTTGATTTTCATTTGCATTGAATATCCTTTTCCATCCCCTCACTTTCAGTCTGTATGTGTCCCTAGGTCTGAAATGGGTCCCTTATAGACAGCATATATATGGATCTTGTTTTTGTATCCATTCAGCAAGCCTGTGTCTTTTGGTTGGAGCATTTAATCCATTCACATTTAAGGTAAATATTGATATGTATGTTCCTATTACTATTTTCTTAATTGTTATGGGTTTGTTTTTGTAGATCCTTTTCTTCTCTTGTGTTTCCCACTTAGAGAGTTTCCTTTAGCATTTGTTGTAGAGCTGGTTTGGTGGTGCTGAGTTCTCTTAGCTTTTGCTTGTCTGTAAAGCTTTTGATTTCTCCATTGAATCTGAAGGGGATCCTTGCTGTGTTGAGTTCTCTGGGTTGTAGGTTCTTCCCTTTCATCACTTTAAATATATCATGCCACTCCTTTCTGGTTTGTAGAGTTTCTGCTGAGAAATCAGCTGTTAACCTTATGGGAGTTCCCTTGTATGTTATTTGTTATTTTTCCCTTGTTGCTTTCAATAATTTTTCTTTGTCTTTAATTTTTGTCAATTTGATTACTATGTGTCTTGGCATTTTTCTCCTTGGATTTATCCTACCTGGGACTCTCTCTGCTTCCTGGACTTGGGTGACTATTTCCTTTCCCATGCTAGGGAAGTTTTCAACTACAATCTCTTCAGATATTTTCTCGGGTCCTTTCTCTCTCTCTTCTCCTTCTGGAACCCCTATAATGCGAATGTTGTTGCATTTAATGTTATCCTAGAGGTCTCTTAGGCTGTCTTCATTTCTTTTCATTCTTTTTTCTTTATTCTGTTCTGCAGCAGTGAATTCCACCTTTCTGTCTTCCAGGTCACTTATCCGTTCTTATGCCTCAGTTATTCTGCTATTGATTCCTTCTAGTGTATTTTTCATTTCAGTTATTGTATTGTTCATCTCTGTTTGTTTGTTCTTTAATTCTTCTGGGTCTTTGTTAAGCATTTCTTGCATCTTCTTGATCTTTGCCTCTGTTCTTTTTCCAAGGTCTTGTATCATCTTCACTATCATTATTCTGAATTCTTTTTCTGGAAGGTTGCCTATCTCCACCTCATTTAGTTGTTTTTCTGGGGTTTTATCTTGTTCCTTCATCTGGTACAAATTCCTCTGCCTTTTCATTTTGTCTGTCTTTCTGTGAAGGTGGTTTTCCTTCCACAGGCTGCAGAATTGTAGTTCCTCTTGCTTCTGCTCTCTGCCCTCTGGTGGATGAGTCTATCTTAGAGGCTTGTGCAACCTTCCTGATGTGAGGGACTGGTGGTGGGTAGAGCTCAATAAAACTTTAATCTGCTTGTCTGCTGATGCATGGGGCTGAGTTCCCTCTTTGTTAGTTGTTTTGCCTGAGGTGACCCAGCATTGGAGCCTACCTGGCTCTTTGGTGGGGCTAATAGCGGACTCTGGGAGGGCTCATGCCAAGGAGGACTTCCCAGAACTTCTGCTGCCAGTGTCCTTGTCCCCACAGTGAGCCACAGTCACCCCCCACCTCTGCAGGAGACCCTCTAAAACTAGCAGGTAGGTCTGCTCAGTCTCCTGTGGGGTCACTGCTCCTTTCCTTGTGTCCTGAGGTGCACACTACTGTTGTGTGCCCTCCAAGAGTGGAGTTTCTGTCGTGACTCTACGTCTCTGAGTGGAGTCTCACAGACTCTGGGTCCTCTGAAGCTTCGATGCTTTGTGGTTGTGGAAATCCTATAGGAGACAGTCCACAGCAGGTGAAGCTAATGCTGTCAGTTGAGGTGGCGAAGCCAAAGATCTGCAGTTCAGACTAAAGGTGCTGATGTACATACAGGACAAAACCATCTCATGTGAATGTAGTTCAGGCACGTTTAAGATAAATACAGTCAGGATAATGCCTAACATCTTCTATCTTGTGCCTCCCCTCAGGGACCCCCTCCTCAGTTCCTGTGGCTCCTGTAACTCATGTACAGGGGAATGGAGAGTGGGCTCGGTCCATTCTGAGCCCTGAGTTACCCTGTGTGTATCTTAGGATACTTTGTATTTCTGTGGTGTCTGTTGTAACATCATCGCTTTCATTTCTGATTTATTTGGGCCCTCTGTTTTTAAAAAAACATACTACTATTGTCTTTTATTCTTTACAGAAGCTTAATAAATATTTGATCTACTACCCTTACTCTATGTATACTTTTTGCAGTGAAACTTTTATTTTTGTTTGTTTTCTTGTTACTATCAATAATTAGTGAGACTTCTTTTAAGCTTAAGTAAATTCCTTCAACATTGCATATAAGGCTGGTTTATTAGCGATGAACTCTTTTAGCTTTTGCTAGTCTGGGAAACTTTTTTTTTATGCTTTTTTTTTTAACATCTTTATTGGGGTATAATTGCTTTACAATGGTGTGTTAGTTTCTGCTTTATAACAGAGTGAATCAGTTATACATATACATATGTTCCCATATCTCTTCCCTCTTTGTCTCCCTCCCTCCCACCCTCCCTATCCCACCCCTCCAGACAGCCACAAAGAACCGAGCCGGTTTCCCTGTGCCATGCGGCTGCTTCCCACTGGCTATCTACCTTACGTTTGTTAGTATATATATGTCCCTGTCTCTCTCTCGCCCTATCACACCTCACCCTTCCCCCTCCCCATATCCTCAAGTCTGTTCTCCAGTAGGTCTGTGTCTTTATTCCTGTTTTACCCCTAGGTTCTTCATAACATTTTTTTTTCTTAAATTCCATATATATGTGTTAGCATACGGTATTTGTCCTTCTCTTTCTGACTTACTTCACTCTGTATGACAGACTCTAGATCTATCCACCTCATTACAAATAGCTCAATTTCGTTTCTTTTTATGGCTGAGTAATATTCCATTGTATAGATGTGCCACATCTTCTTTATCCATTCATCCGACGATGGGCACTTAGGTTGTTTCCATCTCCGGGCTATTGTAAATAGAGCTGCAATGAACATTTTGGTACATGACTCTTTCTGAATTCTGGTTTCCTCAGGGTATATACCTACCCTGGGAAACTCTTGATCTCTCCTTCAATTCTTTTATTTTTTCCATAAATTTATTTATTTATTTATTTTTGGCTGCATTAGGTCTTCATTGCAGTGCGTGGGCTTTTCTCTAGTTGTGGCAAGTGGAGGCTACTCTTCATTGTGGTGCACAGGATTCTCATTGCAGTGGCTCTTCTTGTTGTGGAACATGGGCTCTAGGTGCTCAGGCTTCAGTAGTTGTGGCTCATGGGCCCTAGAGCACAGGCACAGTAGTTGTGGCACACAGGCTTAGTTGCTCTGTGGCATGTGGGATCTTCCTGGATCAGGGATTGAACCCATATCCCCTGCATTGGCAGGCAGATTCTCAACCACTGTGCCATCAGGAAAGCCCTCTCCATCAATTCTGAATCATAGTCTTGCTGGTAGAGTATTCCTGTTGTAGACTTTTTCTTTTTAGCCCATTGAATATATCCTAATATTCCTTCCTAGTCTGCAAATTCTGCTGAGAAGTCATCTGACAGTCTTATGGGAATACCTTGAACATAACCAGACTCTTTTATTTCACTACTTCTGTGATCCCTCTTTAAATTTTTAAATTTTTGGCGCTTTATAATATGTCTGGGTGTGGACCTGTTTGTCTTCATCTTGTTTGGGACTCTGTGTTTCCTGGACGTGGATGTGTGTTTCCTTCCCCAGGTTAGGAAAGTTATCAGTTACTATATCCTCTAATAATTTCTCTGCCCGTTTCTCTCTTCTCCTCATTCTGGGACCCCTGTAATGCTCATGTTAATATTCTTGATGTTGTCTCAGAGGTCCCTTTACCTATAGTCTTAATTGCTTTTTATTTGTGCTATTCAGTTTGGGTGATTTTCACTACTCTGTTTTCCATTTCACTGATCTGTTCTTCTGTATCATATAATGTGGCTTCTCTCTCTCTCGTGTGTGTGTGTGTGTGTGTTAATCTCTTTTATTGTATGTTCACTGTTTGGTTCTTTTTGACATGTTATTACTCTTTGTTGAAATTCTCACTATGTCCATCTATTCTTCTGACTTGGGTGAGCATCTTTATAATCATTACTGTGAACAATTTTTTTATCGGGTAGAATGCTTATCCCTGTTTTATTCAGTTCTTTTTCTGATGTCGTGTCTTGTTACTTCATTTGTAACGTATTCCTCTATTTCCTTATGCTTCCTAATTCTCTGTGCATTTCTATTCATTAGGTTCAGGTTGTTACATTCCCGGGTCTCAGAGAAGTGGCCTTATATAGGAGATGACTGATAGGGCCCAGCAGCACATTGTCTTCTGGCCAGCAGAGCCGCATGCTTCAGGGGTGTCCCCTGTGTGGGCTGCACGCACCTTTCTCTTACAGCAGGGCCAACTGCTCTAGACAAGCTGGTAGGCGGTTGCCTACCAGCCACCCTGGCCTAAATGGCTGTGAGCCCCTGCAGTATGTGATCGCTGTGGGTGTGCTGATAGCCAAGGCAGCCCAACATTATGGGTGGCTGTGTGGTGCTCCAGGTGCACAGGCGGACAGGGTAGGCCCCCAGTGTGTCTGGTTGTGAGGCCTTCTGGTGCAGGAGTGCTATGGGCATGGTGGTAAATGGGGCAGGCCCCTGATTCTAATCAGTTCCAGGGAAGACTCTAAAATGTTGCTTGCCAATGTCTCAGTTTCTAGTGGGAATCCCAGCTGCCTCTTGCCTTTCCAAGAAGCTCTCCGAGATTAGCAAGTGGGTCTGACACACGTGTCTTTCACACTATTGGCTCTGCACAGGGACTGAGAACATGTGAGATTTGTGTGTGCCCTATGAGAGCACAGTCTCAGTTTTCTTTAGCCTCCAGCTTTTCTGAAAATAAGCCCTGCAGGATTTCAAAGTCAGACCTGCTGTGTTCTTTTCTTCCAGTGCAGGAACCCTGCCTGATGCCAGGCTCAGACCCTTCCCTCCATGTGGAGGACCTATGAAATTGTGATATCTTCCAGCTGTGGGTCACTGTCCTCCGTGTGTGGGTTCCAATTAGACTGTGTTTCCAGTCCTCCTACCTGCCTTGTGGTTTCTCCTTCCTTATATCTTTTGTTGTGGAAAATGTTCCCTGCTAGTCTTCAGAGATAATTTCTCTGAAGAAATTATCAACGTGTAAGTTGTTGTAATTTGGGTGTGTCCATGGCAGGAGGGGAGCTCAGTATCTTCCTACTCTATCATCTTGATCCCCTCTCAAGAATTCTTTGAAAATATATGCATTTATTAATGTAAATATAACTCTTTGAATTGCAGTCTTGTTCCCGTATTCCATAAATTTAGGTACTTTGTGTTTCCAATTTTGTTTGCTTTAAGATTTCTTTTAAATTTCCCTTTTGATTTATTCCTGTATACATTGGCTATTCAGGAGCTTATTGTTCAATTTCTAAGTGTTCTTGAATTTTCAATTTTCTTTTTAATATTGAATTTCAGCTTCATACCATTGTGGTTAGAAATGATCCTTGATATGATTTCAATATTCTTGGATTTTTGAAGACTTGTTTTGTGGCTTAACATAGGATCTACCCTAGGCAAATGTTCTATGTGTACTTAAGAACAATGGAAAGTTTGCTGCTGTTGAGTGGAATATAATGTAGATGTATGTTAGATTCATTTGATATCAAGTGTGTGTTCAAGTTCAGTGTTTCTTGATTGATAGTCTGTCCGGATGATCTATACAGTGTTGAAAGTTGGATATCGATGTTTCTTACCATTATTTTATTTCTGCACATTTTCCCCTTCACGTGGGTTAATATATTCTTTATATGTCGAGAGGATCCAAAGGTGGATACATACATATTTATAATTGTCATGATTTCTTGATGAATTAATCCATTTATCATTATATGATAACCTTCTTTCCTTTGAGAGGTTTGACTTCAAGTCTTTTTTACCTGACAATAGACTGGTCAGGCAAGTATCATTTCATGGAGTATTTTTTTTCCAATCATTCAATTTTATGCTATATATGGATTAGAAGTTAATATGAATCTCTTGTACACAGTATAATTGAACTTTCTTTAATCCATTCAGCCACGCTATGGATTATTTAAATTGAAGTATAGTTGATTTACAATATTACATTAGTCTCAGGGGTACAACATATGGATTGAATATTTTTATAGATCATGCTCCACTAAAGTGATTACAAAATAATGGCTATATTTCCCTGTGTTGTACTATATATCCTTATTTGTTTATTTCATACATAGGGGTATTGGATTTAGAGAAACAAGCTACTGTCTTTCCCTCCCCCCTTCACTCGCCCCACCAGTAACCACTAATTTGTTCTCTGTGAGTCTCTTTCTGTTTTGTTATATACATTCCTTTCTTGCATCTTTAGATTCTACAGAGAAGTGAGAACATAGAGTATTTGTCTTTCTCTAACTTATTTAAGTAGGTATAAATATTCTAGGCCTATCCATGTTGTTACAAATGGCAGAATTTGATCCTTTTTAATGGCTAAGTAATAGTCTATTGTGTATGCATACCACATCTTCTTTATCCACTCATCTGTTGATGGACATTTAGTTTGCTTCCATATGTTGGCAATTGTAAATAATGCTGCTATGAACATTAGTATGCGTGTATCTAGTCAAACTGGTGTCTTCATTTTCTTTGGACATATACCAAGCAGTGGAATTGTTGGCTAATATGATAGTTCTACTTTTAGCTTTTCTCAGGACCTCCGTATTCTTTTCATAGTGGTTGTACCAATTTACAATCCCACCAACAGTGTACTAGGATTCCCTTCTCCATGTCATGAACAACAGTTCATATTTGTAGACTTTGGAATAATAGCCACGTTGAGAGGTGTGACCTGATGTCTCATTATGGGTTTTATTGTGGGTCATTCATTAAACTTAATTTACAGAAGAAGGTGATAGGCTGGATGTGATCTCCAGGTTTAGTTTGCTAATGCCTGGTATAGGTTAATTTGGGGAGAATTAATACCTTTACAATGTTATTTATTGCTTACATTTTTCAGGTTGACATTTAATGATTGGTAACAGATCTAAAATTTTTTCTCCTTGAAGGATATCTGAAATCTGTTGGTTTGTTTCTGTTTTATAAATTTGCTCATTTCTATCATTTTTTAGACTTCACTATAAGTGATATCGTATGATATTTGTCTTTTTCTATCTGACTTACTTTACTTAGAATGAAATAGTGCCATTTGCAGCAACAGGAATGGACCTAGAGGTGATCATGCTTTTCCATTTCTGAGTAATATTTGATTGTGTACATGTACAACTTCTTCATTATCCATTCATCTGTTGATGGACATTTTGGCTGCCTCCATGTCTTGGCTATTGTAAATAGTGCTACAGTGCATATTTGGGTTTGGGTGCATTTGTCTTTATGAATTCTGGATTTCTGCAGATGTACACCCAGAAGTAGGACTGCTGGATGATATGGTAGCTCTATTTTTACTTTTTAAAGGCATCTCCATACTGTGCTTTATAGTGGCTGTTACCAGCTTACATCTCACCAATAGCATAGGAGGGTTCCCTTTTCTCCATGTCCTCTCCTGCATTTATGGTTTGTAAACTTTTTGATGATGGCCACTCTGACTGTGCAAGGTGATACCTTGTAGTAGTTTTGATTTGCATGTGTCTAATAATTCGAGATTTTGAGCATCTTTGCATGTGGTTTTTTTAAACACTGTGAGAAAAAGTTACAGTTGACATTGGCTTTTTGAAAGTCTGACTATTTTGAATTTTTGTTCAATAACTACCACAGGACATTTGTTAAGGGCAGGTGTCATTTACACCCTGGCAGTCCTTGTGAGTATTAAGTGCCCATAAGCACATGTTTTAAAGTTGCTGTTGTGGAAATGGGCACAGGTGGTAGGATTTCCTTCATGCCCCTCTCTGGTTACTTGGGTAACCAGATCCACTGTGGAAGACAGGATCCTGGATTGTAAATTAGTGTGGGCTGTGGCAGAACATACACCCAAAATCTTCTCTTTTGTTATTTCTTGTTTTTGTTTTAATTTAATTTTTCTTTTTTATTGGAGTAAAGTTGATTTAAAATATTCTGTTTGTGGTAGGCATACAGAATCTTGTTCAGTTATGTATATTCATATGTCGAATCATCTTTAGATTCTTTTCCCATATAGATTATTAGAGAGTGTTGAGTAGACTTCCCTTTGTTATACAGTAGGTCCTTGTTGATAATCTATTTTATATGTATTAGTGTGTAAATATTTTCCCCAGCCTCCTGATTTATTCCTTCCACCCACCTTTCTCATTGGGTAACCATAAGTTAGTTTTCTAAGTCTGTGAGTCTGTTTCTCTCTCTTTTATTTTATTTTTTGGCTGTACTGCGAGGCATGTGTGATATTAGTTCTCCCAACACCAGGGATCGAACCCATGCCCCCTGAAGTGGAAGCTTGGATTCCTAACCATTGGGCAACCTGGAAAGTCCCTGTTTCTCTCTTGTAAATTAGTTCATTGGTATCAATTTTTAAATTTCAGCTATAAGTAGTATCATATGATATTTGACTTTCTCTTGCTGACATACTTCACTTAGTATGATTATCTCTAATTCTATCCATGATGCTGCAAATGGCATTCCTTCATTCTTTTTCATTTCTGAGTAATATTTCACTGTGAACATGTACCACTTCTTTATCCATCCATCTGCTGATGGATATTTTGGTTGCTTCCATGTCTTAGACATTGTAAATTGTGCTGCGGTACACATATGGGTGCATGTGTGTTTTCCAATACTGGTTTTCTCCTGTTATACACCTGGGAGTGGGACTGCTGGATCATATGGCACCTCTAATTTTACCTTGTAAAGGCACCTCCATACTGTTATTTATAGTGGCTGTTACCACGTTAGATCCCAACAGCAGCATAGGAGGGTTCCCCTTTTTCTACAACCTCTCAAGCATTTATTGTTTGTAGACTTTTCGATGATGGCTATTCTTATTCGTGTGAAGTGATCCCTCATTGTAGTTTTGATTTCCATGACGCTAATAATACAGGAATTAGAGCATCTTTTTAAGTGCTTTTCTTTTAAACAGTGTAAAATTTACCTATTGAAATAGGATCTTGAAAGTCTGTTCCTTTGGAATTTATTTTGCTTACCTATCCCTGGACATTTCCAGGTTGTGGGTGTCATTTACAGCCCAACAGTCCTTGTGAATATTAAGTACCCATAAGCATTGTTTTTAAAGTTGCAGTTGCAGGAAAGGGCAACAGGCAGCGGAATTTATTCATACTCAACTTGATTGCTAGGGAAAACAGAGGCTTAGTGGAATTCCTCTTCATAGGTTGTAAATTGGAGTGTAAAGTGCCAGGACAAATACCCAAAATCTTGTGTCACATTACTTCTTGTTTAATTTAATTTTTATTTCTTATCAGAGTAAATTTGATTACAATGTTGTGTTTGTTCTAGGTGTACAGAATGTGGTTCGTTCATACGTATACATATATTTAAACAGGTTTAGATTACTTCCCATGTTGGTCATTAGAGACAGTTGAGTAGACCTCCCTTGGCATCCAGTAGGTCCTTCTTGATTATATATTTTATATGAATTATTAAATGCATGTTAACCCCAACATCCTAATTTTTCCATTCCTTTCACCTTTTTCAATGTCTGTATGGGTCTTTCTCAGTGGAAATATGTTCACGGGTATCAATTTTTAGATAACACTAGTAAATGATATCATCGGATATTTGTCTTTCTTTTTGTGACTTACTTTACGTAGTATGATTACCCCTAGGTTCATCAGTGGTGCTGCAAAAGGCATTGTTTCATCTTTTCCATGGCTAATATTCGATTGTGTACATGTACCACTTCTTTGTCCATTCATCCGTACTTGGACATTTTGCTTGCATCCATGTCTGGCTATTGTAAGTATCACTGAAGAGCACTTTTGGGTAGCTGTGTCTTTCTGAATTCTGGTGTTCTCGGGTTACAGGCCCATTAGTGGTTTGGCAGGATCACATAGTAGCTCAATTATTACCTTTTAAAGGCACCTTCATTCTGTTCTGATTAGTGGCTGTTACCAGTTTACATCCCAGCAACAGCATAGGAGGGTATCCATTCTCGGAAACCCAGTCAGCATTTATTGTTTGCAGACATTTTTCTCTGATGGCCATTCAGACTATTGTGAGGCGATACCTTTTTGTAGTTTAAATTTGCATGTCCCTAATAATTCTTGATGTTGAACATTTTTTCATGTCCTTAAAAAAAAACACTATGAGGAAATTTACCTCTTGAAATTGTCTTCTCCGGATTTTCTACTGTTTTGCATATTAATGTCCATTCCTGACCACAGGATATTCTTTGAGGGCAGGTGTCATTTAAAGCCCTGCAGTCCTTGTGAATATTAAGTTACCAATAGCACTGGGATTAAAGCCGCTGTTGCAGGAATTGGCCCCAAGGCGGCAGATTTCTACGTTCCCAAATTTGGTTACAAGGGCAGGAGAGCCTTCCTAGAAGTTTTGTTCCTAGGCTGCAAATTGTAGTGGAATGTTCCAGGACAAACTCCCAAAAGCTTAGGTCTCCTACTTATGTTTGTTTTTTAAATTTATTTTATGTTTTTTATCGGAGTAAGTTTTTTTAAACTAGATCCTTACTCTATCTACAATTTCCCCTTTCTTCTTTGCCTTTAGTATTTATTTATTTATTTATTTGTTTGTTTGTTTGTTTGTTTGTTTGTTTATGGCTGTGTTGGGTCTCCGTTTCTGTGCGAGGGCTTTCTCTATTTGCGGCAAGCAGGGGCCACTCTTCATCGCGGTGCGTGGGCCTCTCACTATCGTGGCCTCTCTTGTTGCGGAGCACAGGCTCCGGATGCGCAGGCTCAGTAGTTGTGGCTCACGGGCCTAGTTGCTCCATGGCATGTGGGATTCTCCCAGACCAGGGCTCGAACCCATGTCCTCTGGTTTGGCTGGCAGATTCTCAACCACTGCGCCACCAGGGAAGCCCCTATTGGAGTAAATTTTATTAGAGTGTTGTAATTCTCTGTATGTACCGATTCTGATCAAATTTTCATACATATATCTGTTAATCTTTGGATCCTGTTACCATGTAGGTTATTACAGAGTGTTGAGTAGACCTCCCTTGGTATTTGGTAGGTGTTTGGTGATTATATAATTTATGTGTATTAGTGATTATATAATTTATATATTTTATATATTATAAGTTTATATACATATAACATACATTAGTGTTTGTATGTTAACCCCATAATCCTAATTTATCCATCCTCCCACCTTTCATTTTGGTTAACCATTAGTTTGTTTTATATGTCTCTGAGTGTCTTTTCCTTTGGAAATATGTTCATTGGTAGGAATCTTAAGATAACATTTATAAATTATATCACAGGATATATATCACACACTTTTGACTTAACGTAATATGATTATTTCTAGACTCACCTGTAGTCATGAAAATGGCATTGTTCTTTTTTCTTGAAAGCTAATCTTCCATTTGGTACATGTACCACTTCTTCTCTGTCCATTCATCGGTTGATTGACATTTTGGCTGCTTCCATGTATTGGCTATTTTGAATATTGTTTCAGTACAGCTTTGTCAGCCTGTGTCTTCTCGATTTGGCTCTTAGGTGATAGGCCCAGTGGTGGCCGTGCTGGATCGAATGGCATCTCAATTTTTACTTTTAAACGCAGCTCCTTTCAGTTCTCATTACTGGATCTTACTGCTTTACATCTCACCAGCAGCTAGAGGGAACACAGTTCTCTAAGACCCCTTCAGCATTTATTGTTTGTAGACATTTTGCTGATGGTCATTCGACTGATGTGAGTCGAAACCTTTTCATAGATTGGATTTGCATGAGTCTAATAATTCCTGATGTTGAGCTTTTATCCAACTTGCTTTTTTTAAAAAACAAGTGTGTAAAACTTACCTCTTCATACTTCTTTTTGAAAAATTTGCCAGTTGTGAATTTTTTTTGGCCATTCCCTACCTCAGGACGTTTTTTGAGGGCATGTGTGCTTTACAGCCCTGAGTTCTTGTGAATTGTTAAGTGACGGTTAGCTGTGGGTTAAAAGCTGCTCTTGCGGGAAACGGCCACAAGGCAGCAGCATTTCTACATTTCCAACTCTGGGTTTTTGGGCAACAGAGCCTTCCTGGAAATCGTGTTAGTAGGCTGCAAATTAGAGTGGAATGTGCCAGGGCAAACCCCCAAGATCTTAAATCTCCTTACTTCCTGCTTGTTTTTAAATTTAATTTTTATTTATTATCAGAGCAAATTTGATTAAAATGTTGTTTGTTTTAGGTGTACAGAATCTGATTCATTATATCTATCTAACTATTCATCTTTGGATCCATTCCCGAGTAGCTTATTACAGAGTGTTGAGTACACCTCTCTTGGTATTCCATAGTTATTTTGTGATATATATTTCATATGTGTTAGTACATGTCTGTTAACCCCCATATCCTAATTCACCCATTCCTTACACTTTTCCATTTGGTTAAACATAATTTTGTTTTCTTAATCTATGCGTGTCCTTCCCTTGGAAATAATTTCATGGTTATCAATTTTTAGGTAACACCTATAAGTGATATCATAGGATATCTCTTTTTCGGTTTCTTCCTTACTTCAAATTGGGTGTTTCTCCGTAGGTCCTTCTATGGTGGTGCAAACGGCACTGTTTCATTCTTTTCCATGGCTAATATTCCATGTGTACATGGACCACTTATTCGTTGTGCATTTTTCTGTTGGTGGACATTTTGGTTTCTTCCAGGTCTTGGCTATGTTAAAGGTTGCTGCAGTGCAGGATTGCCAGCCTGTGTCTTTTTGATTCTGTTCTGCTCAGGTGATAGGTGCATCAAAGGGCGTGCCAGATCACATGGTAGCTCAATTTTTACCTTTAAACGAACCTCCATTATGTTCTCAGTACTGGCTGTTACCAGTTTATATCCCACCAGCAGCTAGAGGGTACACAGTTCTCTAAAACCCCTTCAGCATTTATTCTTTGTAGAGTTTTTGCTGATGATCATTCTGATGGCTGTGAGGTGAATGTTTCTATAGATTGGATTTGCATGGCTTTATTAATTCCTGATGTTCAGCATTTTTTCATACCCTCTTTTAAAAAAAAATAAAGAGAAGAAGGAAAAGACAAACTGTGCGTAAAATATGCCTCTTGAAATTGTGTTCTTGAAATGTGGAGGTCATTTGAATTTCTTGGTCGATTTACAACCCCAGGATTTGTTTTGAGGGCAGGTGTCATTTACAGGCCTGCAATTGTTCTGAATATTAAGTGACCATTAGCACTGGGTTTACAGCTGCCGTTGTGAGAAACAGCCACAAGGTGGCAGGATTTCTCCTTAACAAATCTGGTTACTAGTGCAACAGATCCTTAATGGAAGTCGTGTTATAGGTTGCAAATTAGAATGGAAGTGCTAGGAAAAGGCCCCTTAAGTTTAAGTCTCACTACTGCTTATGCGTTTTTTTAATTTAATTTTTATTTTTTATCACAGAAAATTTGATTACAACCATTTGCTTGTTCTACGTGTGCAAGATGTGGTTCTTTTACACATACACATATATCTATTCTTCTTCAGATCCTTTCCCATGTAGGTTATGACACAATGTTGAGTAGTCTTCTCTTGGTATTCCGTAGGTCTCTGATGATTATATATTTCACCTGTGTTTGTATATGTCTGTTAACCCCAATATCCTAATGTATCCAAGCCTCACACCTTTCCATTGGTGAACCATAAGTTTGTTTAATGAATCTGTGATTGCCTTGCTCTGTGGAAATATCTTCACTGGTATCAATTTTTAGGTAACACCTATAAGTGATATCATAGGATACGTGTCTTTCTCTTTCTGACTTACTACAAGTTGCGTGATTACCTCTACACTCACCTACAGTGCTGTAAATGGAATTGTGTCATTTTTTTCCTTGGCTAATATTCCGTGTGTACATATGCCAGTTCTTCTTTGTCCACTCATCTGTTGATGGACGTTTTGGTTGCTTTCATGTCTTGGCTATTGTAATACTGCTGCAGTGCAGATTTGCCTGCCTGTGTCTTTCCAATTCTGTCTTCTTAGGTTATAGGCCCAGGAGTGGGCCTGCTGGATCATATGGTAGCTCAATGTTTAACTTGTAAAGGCACCTCCGTTCTGTTCTCATTAGTGGCTCTTACCAAGTTACGTCCCAATTAAAGTTGAGGGTATGCACTTCACAACAACACCTTCACCATTTACTGTTTGTAGTTTTTTGCTGATGGTTATTCTGAAGCGTATTACCTGATACCTCTTTGTGGTTTGATTTGCATGGGTCTCATAATCCCTTCAAATTGAGCTTTCAGGCATGTCCCTTTTTTTAATCTTCAAACAGTGACTACAGGTAACCTCTAGAAATTGTTTTCTTGAAGTCTGTGCCACATTTTGAAGTATTTTGGCCATTAACTCCCTGCAGAAAATTTGAGGGCAGGTTTCATTTACAGCCCTCCAGTACTTGTGCATATGAAGTGACCATTAGCACAGGTTTTAAAGCTGCTGTTGCAGGTAATGGCCAATGGGCAGCAGCATTTCTGCTTTCCCCACTCTGGTAACTAGGGAAACAGACCTTCCTGCCAGTGGTGTTCCTCAGTTGTAAATTAGAGTGGAATGTGCCCGGATAATCCCCCAAATGCTGATGTCTCCTTACTTATGTTTGTTTTTTAAATTGAAATTATATTTTTTATTGGAGTAATATTCCATTGTGCACATGGACCACTTCATCTTTCTGCATTCCTCTGTTGATGGACATGTTCATTGCTTCCAGGTCTTGGCTACGGTAAATATTGCTAGAGTGCAGGATTGCCAGCCTGTGTCTTTTTGATTCTCATCCTATCAGGCAATAGGCCCAGCAGTGGGCATGCTTGATTGAATGGTAGCTCAATGTTTACCTTTTCAAGGCACCTCCATTGTGTTTTCATTACTGGCTCTTACCATGTCCCAAGTAGAACAGAGTGTACACATTTCTCCACGACCTCTACAGCATTTATTGTTTGCAGTATTTTTGCTTATGGCCATTCTGATTGGTGTGGGCAGATACATTTTTTAATTTGGATTTGCATGTCTTTAATAATTCCTAATGTTCAGCATTTTTCCATGCCATTTTTTATTTCTGTTAAACAAAAAAAGAAAAAAGCTGTGAGTACAATAAACCTCTTGAAATTGTCTTCTTGGAAGGTTGCCCTCTTTTGAATTGTTTGGTCAATTTTTGAAACCAGGAATTTTTTTGAGGGCAGGTTTCATTTACAGGCCTGCAATGAGTGTGAATATTTAGTGAACATTAGCACTGGGTTTAAAGCTGCTGCTGTGGAAAATGGCACAAGGCAGCAGCATTTCTCTATTCCCAAATCTGGTTCCTAAGGCAGCAGAGTGTTTCTGGAAGTGGTGTCCCCAGGTTGTAAATTAGAATGTAATATTCATGTACAGATCCTCTTCCCATGTAAATTATTGCAGAGTGTTCCGTAGACCTCCCTTGCTATATGGTCGGTCTTTTTGATATAAGTAGTTAATAGGTATTTGTACACGTATGGTAACCCTAATCTTAATTTATCCATCCCCCCCACCTTTCCTTTAAGATAAGCATAGTTTGTTTTCTAAGTCTGTGAGTGTCTTTCTCTGTGGAAATATGTTCTTTTCTGTCAGTTGTTAGATAACGCCTATAAGGGATATCATAGGATATATGTCTTTTGCTTTCCGACTTACCTCATGTTCTCTGCTTATCTCTAGCCTCATCTATGGTGCCTCAAAGAGCAGTGTTTCATTGTTTTCCATTGTTCATATGGCTTTGTGTACATGGACCACTTCTTTATCCTTTCACCTGGTGATGGACATTTTGGTTGCTTCCGCGTCTTGGCTATCGGGAAAATGGCTGCAGTGCAGCTGTTGCAGCCTGTGTCTTCTCGGCTCTGGTGTTCTCAGGTGAGAGGCTCAGCGGTGGCCCTGCTGGATGGAATGGTGGCTCAATTTTTACTTTTAAATGCAGCTCCTTTCTGTTCTCATTATTGGCTGTTACCACTTTACATCTCACCAGCAGTTAGAGGGTACACAGTTCTCGAAAATCCCTTCGGCATTTATTGTTTGTTGACCTTTTGCTGATGGTTGTTAACTTGTGTGAGTTGAAACCTTTTGGAGATTAGGTTGGCGTGAGTCTAATAATTCCTGATGTTGAGCTTTTATCAATTTTTCTTTTTTTGAAAAAGAGTGAGTAAAACTTACCTCTTCATACTATCTCCTTGAAACATTTGCCTGGTTTTAATTTATATGGCCATTCCCTAGCTCAGGACATTTTGTGTGGGCACGAGTCCTTTACAGCCCTGAGTTCTTGTCAATGTTAAGTGGCCGTTAGGTCTGGGTTTAAAGCCGCTCTTGCGGGAAACGGCCACAAGGCGGCAGCATTTCTACATTTCCAACTCTGGGTTTTTGGGCAACAGAGCCTTCCTGGAAATCGTGTTAGTAGGCTGCAAATTAGAGTGGAATGTGCCAGGGCAAACCCCGAAGAGCTTATATCTCCTTAGTTCTTGTTTGTTTTTAACATTTAATTTTTATTAATTATCAGAGCAAATTTCATAAAAATGTAGATTCTCCTAGGTGTACAGAATCTGGGTCATCATATCAATGCATCTGTCTATTCCTCTTTGGATCCTTCCCGTGTATGTTATTATAGAGTGTTGAGTAGACGTCTCTTGGTATTCCATAGGTATTTTGTGATTATATATTTCATATGTATTAGTACATGTCTATTAACCCCCATATCCTATGTCATACATTCCTTACACCTTTCCATTTGGTTACACATAATTTGGTTTTCTGAATCGATGCATGTCCTTCTCTTGGAAATAATTTCATGGCTATCAAATTTTAGGTAACACCTATAACTGATGTCATAGGATATCTGTCCTTCGATTTCTTTCTTACTTAAAGTTGGGGGATTATCTCTAGAACCTTCTATGGTGGTGCCAACGGCACTGTTCCATGCTTTTCCATGGCTAATATTCAATTGTGTACATGGACCACTTCTTCCTGGTGTATTTTTCTGTTGATGGACATTTTGGTTTCTTCCAGGTCTTGGCTAGTACATGTTGCTGGAGGCAGGACAGCCAGCCTGTGTCTTTTTTTTTTTTTAAAGAAGATGTTGGGGGTAGGAGTTTATTAATTTATTTTATTTATTTTTGCTGTGTTGGGTCTTCATTTCTGTGCGAGGGCTTTCTCTAGTTGTGGCAAGTGGGGGCCACTCTTCATCGCGGTGTGCGGGCCTCTCACTATCAAGGCCTCTCTTGCTGCAGAGCACAGGCTCCAGACGCGCAGGCTCAGTGATTGTGGCTCACGGGGCTAGTTGCTCCGTGGCATGTGGGATCCTCCCAGACCAGGGCTCAAACCCGTATCTCGTGCACTAGCAGGCAGACTCGCAACCACTGCGCCATGAGGGAAGCCCCCAGCCTGTGTCTTTTTGATTCTGGTCTACTCAGGTGATAGGCCCATCAGTGGGCCTACCAGATCACATGGTTGCCCAATTTTTACTTTTAAATCCACCTCCATTCTGCTCTCACTACTGGCTGTTACAAGGTTATATCCCCTCAGTAGCTGTAGGGTTCGCAGTTATCTACACCCCTTCAGTATTTATCCTTTGTAGACTTTTTGCTGATGGATATTCTGACGGCTGTGAGGTGAACGTTTTTGTACACTGGACTTGCATACCTTTAATTCCTGATGTTGAACATTTTCCCATGCCCTTTATTTTATTTATTTATTTATTTTTTTTGCGGTACGTGGGCCTCTCACTGCTGCGGCCTCTCCCGTTGCGGAGCAGAGGCTCCGGACGCGCAGGCCCAGCGGCCACGGCTCACGGGCCCAGCCGCTCCGCGGAACGCGGGATCCTCCAGGACCGGGGCACGAACCAGCGCCCCCCGCATCGGCAGGCGGACTCCCCACCACTGCGCCACCCGGGAAGCCCCCATGCCCTTTATTTTTAACAAAATAAAGAAACAAAGAGAAGACAAAATGTGTATAAAATATGCCTCTTGCCATTGTCGTTTTGAAATATGAACATCTTTTCAGATTTTGCTCGATTTACGAACCAAGGATTTGCTTTGAGGGCAGGTGACATTTACAGGCCTGCAGTTATTTTGAATATCAAGTGTCCATTAACCCTGGGTTTAGAGCTGCTGTTGTGTGAAATGGCCACAAAGTGGAAACAGTTCTTCTTTACCAAATCTGCTTACTAGGGCAACAGATCCTCAGCGGAATTCCTGTTCTAGGTTATAAATTAGAATGGAATGTGCCCCAAAAAAGCGCCTTAAGATTATGTCTCACTACGTCTTGTTCGTTTTATTAATTGAATTTTTATTTTTTATCACAGCAAGTTTGATTACAATGTTTTGCTTCTTCTGCATGTGCAAGATGTGGTTCTCTTACACATATACATGTGTCTATTCTTCCTGAGATCCTTTCTCCATGGTCTTCACCTGTGTTTGTTTATGTCTGTTAAACCCAATATCCTAATGTATCCAAGCCTTAAACATTTCCATTGGTGAACCATAAGTTTGTTTAATGAATCTGTGATTGCCTTGCTCTGTGGAAATATCTTCACTGGTATCCATTTTTAAGTAACAACTAAAAGTGACGTCCTAGGATACGTGTCTTTCTCTTTCTGATTTACTGCAAGTTGCGTGATTACCTCTACAACTCACCTACAGTGTGGTAAATGGAATTGTGTCATTTTTTTCCTTGACTAATATTCCGTGTGTACATATGCCAGTTCTTCTTTGTCCACTCATCTGTTGATGGACGTTTTGGTTGCTTTCATGTCTTGGCTTTTGTAATACTGTTGCAGAGCAGATTTGCCTGCCTGCGTCTTTCCAATTCTGTCTTCTTAGGTTCTAGGCCCAGGAGTGGGCCTGCTGGATCATATGGTAGCTCAATGTTCACCTTGTAAAGGCACGTCCATTCTGTTCTCATTCGTGCCTCTTACCAGGTTACATCCCACTTAAAGTTGAGGGTATGCACTTCTCCACAACCCCTTCAGCATTTATTGTTTGTAGGTTTTTTCTGATGTTTATTCTGACTGGTGTGAACTGATACCTCTTTGTGGTTGGATTTGCACGGGTCTCATAACCCCTTGTAATTGAGCTTTCAGG
>NW_006798463.1:0-3063 GCF_000442215.2 Lipotes vexillifer | reverse complement strand
TACTCAGGTAACTATCCTGGAATTTTGCTTCATAATAGTAACCATGGGGTTTTGTAGATGTAACGTCAAGAGATGATGGTGTCTCTAAATATGGCTAGACCTTGAATACTGCAAAAGTCTAGTTGATGGGTCCCGCAGTGGTGGAAGTGAAGAATGTTATTTGCAGGAATTCATGTGGGAAATGTGTGTCTGTAGATAAAACATCTGTCACCATGTGTTTTTCAGGTTCCAGTCAGGAGATCATAGTGAACCTCGTCGTCGTCATCAAGAGACTTTGCATGAATCCCGGTAAGTGACGATGTGAGCCTTGAGCACCTTACAGGTCATGTGATCTTCAGAGTTAGGTAAATGCGGATGATGTCACAGTAGTAACCATGGGATATTTGCAGGTGTGCAGTGAAGAGTTGATGGCGTCTCTAACAGTGGTTTAGAACTTGGACTACTGCAAATATCAGGTAGATCGATAGGTCCTACAGTGATGGATGAGGAAGGCCATTTAAGGTATCCAGGTGAAAATGTGTCTCCCTGGACACATTTGTCACAATATATTTTTCAGGGTCCAATCAAGAGACCATGGTGACTTCATAAGTGATTGTTAACAGAGACTTTGCTTATATCCAGGTAAGTGATGATGTGTCTTTAAGCCCCCTTCAAATATCTGATCTTCAGATATCTTGGTAAGTGAGGATGGTGTGTCTAACATTTGTGCACCATGTTTTTTTATTAAGATATTCAGGTAAGAAGTCACACTGTCTCAACCAAATCTAGTAAGCATTAGACCTTACAGGATGAGAATTTAATATAATGTATGTTGAACCTAGGTAGTGCTAGAGGTATATGCAGGTAAGGGACCCTACAGTCCCATAGCGCAGTACTGATCGGGAGATTTTTACACGTGCCCTGCAGAGAGGTGATGGTGTCTCTAAGAACATTATTGGCCTTGAAGTACTGCCAGGTTGATGGTTGCCTCATTGATGAAAGTGACCAAGGTGATTTGCAGGTGTCATTGGAGAGCAAGTTGTTTCCTTATAGAGGTATATGCAGGTAAGGGACCCTACAGTCCCATAGCACAGTACTGATCGGGAGATTTTTACACGTGCCCTGCAGAGAGGTGATGGTGTCTCTAAGAACATTATTGGCCTTGAAGTACTGCCAGGTTGATGGTTGCCTCATTGATGAAAGTGACCAAGGTGATTTGCAGGTGTCATTGGAGAGCAAGTTGTTTCCTTAGATGTATTTGTCATGTGTAGTTTTTTGAGATTCCAGTCAAGGAATCATGATGAATCTAACAGTGGTCATTACCAGGACATTGCTAGTAACCAGGTGAGTGATAAAGTGGGTCTTACTACAATGCAGACTGTCTGATCTTCAATATCTAGTAAGTGAGGATGATGTCCCTAACACATGTGTTATCATGTTTATTGCCGGTATCTCATTAAGGTCTTTGCTAGTAAGGACGTAAGATATTATGGGATATTAATGCATTAGAGACTTTAGTTGTTTCCACACATCTAGGTAATTAATTAATGACGTTCCCATGATTCTTATAATAACCTTGCTTTTGGCATGTATACAGTTAAGAAATTAATTCTTCCTGAGCAACACTAGTAAGCAAGAGCATTAACTGTATTCTTGTTTAGAAATAATGTGTTTTTTATACTCGTGTTAATAGATATGCAAGTATCCAAGTAATTTATCACACTGTCCATCACAACGATATTGACCATAGAATTTCTACAGGTATCCCTTGAGAAAAGGAAGGTACCTCTTACTGGGGTTGAACCTTGGAGTTCTGCAGTTACCCAGCTAACACTGATGAGTTACAAAATGACACAACTGACCAAGGGAATGTTGTCGGTGTACAGGAAGAACAGGACATGTACTGAACATTTCCCACAACACGTTTGTCAGGTATTTCAGTGGTAGTTAACAAGGCACCTAGCAGGTATGGAGGTAAGTGATGATTTGGGCCTAAACAACAGCATAGATCATGTGATCTACGTATATTTAGGTAAGTGATAGGAAGTGTCTCTCACACTTCTTGTTAGAATGATTTCTTTGCAGGTATTCAGGTAAGAAATGATAGAGTTCTTACCAATTCTAGTAACCATGTGTTCATACTTTCATAGTTTACAGAAAAGTTATGTTTACCAGCGTAAGTGTTCAGGGATTGATCGTGTTGGTAATTGGAGTTTCCCACCACACTGGTAAGGATAGGATTTTTGCAGGTGTCCAGTCAAGAAATGAAGGTCTCGCAGGACCACGGTATTAACCTTGATTTAATGCTAGTATTCGGTTAGTGTTGATGTGTTAGGTAATAATAGAAGCGAACAGGATGATGTGCAGGTGGACTGGTAGAACAGATTGGGTCCTTAAACACATTTTATCCATGTGTTTCTTCAAGTTCCTGTGAAGAGAGCACAGTGAACCTAAGAATGATTGTTAATGGAAGATTGCTCATAACCAGGTAACTGAAAAGTGGGTCTAACCACAATGTAGACTATCTAATTTTCAATGTCCAGGTAAGCGTTGTTGGTGTCCTAACGCTGGTGATACCATACTTTCGTTTTGTTTTCGGTTTTTTTTTTGCAGGTATCCTGTTAAGGTCTTTGCTAGTATACAGATATGAGATGCTGTGGCATTAACTTATTAGAGACTTTCATATATTCAGATCACTACATAATTAATGTTTTCAAGGCTCTTAAATTTACTTTGTTTTTGGCATGTATGCAGTTCAGAAATTAACATGTCCCCAATAATATTACTAAGAATAAAATTTTATTATTTATTTGGAAATACTGTATATTTAACACTTGGAATGATCCAGCAACATATATGTATCCAGGTCATCTATCATATAGTCGACCACTGCTTTATTGACTCTGCAGTTTTTGCAGGTAGCCCTTCAGGAGAGCAAGGAGTCTCTTTCTAGGGTATGACCTTGCAGTTCTGCAAGTATACAGGTAACGTTGATGAGATACAAAATGATACAGTTGACTGAGAAAATCTGATGGTGCACACTAGAGTAATATGGATATCACACACATTCTCTAAATGTGTTTT
>NW_006798462.1:0-340 GCF_000442215.2 Lipotes vexillifer | reverse complement strand
TCGGGCAACGTTCCTAAAATGCATCTCAGTTTACGTGCCCTGGAAAACATGTTGGCCGTTCAACACGCTTTCCTGACACTCCTCACACTTGAAGAGTCAGTGCCTTTAACACCCTGTTTGGCACAATTTGCGATTTCTGCGTCAGATGAGTAGGAATGGGGGGAACCAACGAGCGAGTACCTGTAGGTGTTTGGACGAGCACATTGAACTCTAATTTCCCACCAGCAAGAAGAATGAACCAAAGCCTCAGCATTCCATGCCTGAACCAGACTAGGCGCTCAAGCAATCCTGCGGGATGGCGGCCAGCTCACAAGAAAGCGAGGGGAGGAAAGGAGCTCAG
>NW_006798461.1:0-3169 GCF_000442215.2 Lipotes vexillifer | reverse complement strand
GGGGGCTTCCCTGGTGGCGCAGTGGTTGAGAGTCCACCTGCCGATGCAGGGGACACGAGTTCGGGCCCCGGTCCGGGAAGATGCCACAAGCCGCGGAGCGGTTGGGCCCGTGAGCCATGGCCGCTGAGCCTGCGCGTCCAGAGCCCGTGCTCCACAACGGAAGAGGTCACAACAGTGAGAGGCCCGCGTACCGCAAAAAAAACCCCAAAACAAACAAAAAGGAACAAAAGAAGTTCCCTGGTGGCCTAGTGGTTAGGATTCTGGGCTTTCACTGCCGTGGCCCAGGTTCAATCCAGTGACTGGGCTGAGTAGCAGTAAACATTATCATATAAACACTAATGATTTAACTTATGAAGTGGATAGGTATAAAGATACAGTGATTCCTCATTTCCCCATGAGATTAAAAATAACAAGAAGTGAGTTTTTTGATCAACTTGAATAAAAAGTTTGGAGGATGGAGATAAAAAGGGTGAATGTCAACCTATATTTATTGCCTGGGTTATAAATTTTTTCCATAAAGCTTAACTTATTAAACTTAAATGACTAAATGACTACTCTTTATTATAAGATTATGTCCTCCCTTCTTTAAGAATGGTAACAATAGATGGCTATTTTTGCAAAATAGTTCATCTTTACTTACAAATGATTAACAATGTATATAGTTCCAATAGATTTACAGAAAAGTTGAAAATACAGCACAGATTTCCCATATTATACCCGTTTCCCCTATTAATATCTTACGTTAGTATTGTACATTTGTTAATTAATGAACTAAAATTGATATGTCATTGAACTAAGTCTATATATACTTTATTCAAATTTCCTTCATTTTTACCCTATGTTCTTCTGTTCCAAGATCCTACACTACATTTAGTTGTTAGGTTTACTTAAGCTCCTCTGGGCTGTGAAAACTTCTTAGGTTTTCCTGGTTTCTGGTGACCTTGACAATTGAGGAGTACTGGTCCGGTATTTTGTTGAACGTCGCTTCTATTGAATTTGTCTCATATCCTCATGATTAGACTGGGGATACATCCTGTCAACATAACTTATCCCTGTTGATGTTGACCTTGATTACTTGCCAGAAGAATTCTTTTAAAATAAATTCATTTATTTATTTATGGCTGTGTTGGGTCTTCATCGCTGCACGTGGGCCTTCTGTAGTTGCAGCGAGTGGGGTCTACTCTTCGTTGCGGTGCACGGGCTTCTCATCGCGGTGGCTTCTCTTATTGTGGAGCATGGGCTCTAGGTGCGCGGGCTTTAGTAGTTGCAGCACTTGGGCTCAGTAGTTGTGGCTCATGGGCTTAGCTGCTCCACGGCATGTCGGATCTTCCCGGACAAGGGATTGAACCTGCGCCCCCTACATCGGCAGACGGATTCTTAACCACTGCACCATCAGGGAAGTCCCACTTACCTGAAGAATTATTTGGCAGTTTTTTCTACTATAAAATTACCCTTCACCTCTCTCCATACTGTACTCTTTGGAAGGAAGTAACTATTCGAAGCCCACGCTCAAGGAATGGGGAATTAAGCACCCCCTTTTTATAAAAAATAAACTTATTAAAAAAAATAAAGTAGCCCTCTTAAACAGATTAATTAAATGAAGTAGCACTCTTCACCCCATTATTTCTCATTTCAGTATCCTGTTTCTTTCAGAGAATTTATTATGAATTTGATTTTAAGATTTTTGTGTGCACTTAATTTTTTGCCTATCTTCTCTGAACTGTAAGTATTTCTGTCTTGTTCACAATATTCTCAGAGATCAGCATTGCAGGACTCAAATATTTGTTGTCTTTCAACTGGGGGCAGTGGATATTAGCCCCCTGGTAGATATTTGGCAATATCCCTTAAGAGGACTGGAGAAAAAGAGTCACATTCCTTTGCATTAACATGACAGGAGTCCAAAACGCTGTTTAGTGCCACTGGTGAGAAACCCTGATTTAAACTGAGGCTTTATGTTTTTGGTTATAAGTGACAGAAACCTAATTAAACTGTGGTTCCTAATTTGATGAACAAACTGAATTTGGTAGGGGGTAAGCAGAAACCAATTTTATTCTCTCATTATTGTCCCTGAATATTTGAGGATCCCTCTCTATTCCTCAGACAAAATCTTATTCAAAGCCTTTAGCTTTTTTCCCTGGTATTATGATCTCTTTATCATTCATTTCTTAAATTTGCCATTCTAAGAGCAGAGTTCCTAGTTTAAAAAATCCCAAATAATGGGTATGTTGTCTTCACCTGGGTTAAGTGCATGCCTAGGGGTATTCAACCAGAGTGTCAGGGGCATAAAAGAACAGAGCAGCTCCAAAGACAATTATGTGGATGAATGGAATGAAAATTTCCAAGAGAGAAAAATAGGGTGTCAGGTCAACTCAGTATCACACACATACACACACACACACAAATGATACTTGTTTAAAGGCTGAGAAAGATTTCTGATGGGCAAGAGGAGGATGTTTTTAGGCAGAGAGAACAGCATAGGTGAAAGCGCATCAGCAAGAGGCCATTAAGCACCCCCTCTTTAAGCGTGGACTATCTACACAAATTATTTGGAATTCTTTCACAGATTTCCTCTCCTTTAAAAATTTCCCCTTTTTGGGTTTGCAGTTTTCTCATCATTAGATTCAGACTGTATATTCCTAGTTGAAATACTACATAACTCATGCTACTCAGAGTAGTAAACCCAGATTATATGATGTTCATCTGCCCCTTATTGGTGATGATAAGACTTGGTCTAGCTGTGGGATTTGGTTCTCCACTGGTGTTTTACTGTTTTCCCTCTTTTAATAAGCAACCTATGGAAGACACTTCAAGACCATGTAAATATACTGCTCATCAAAATTTCACTCCAGATTTAGCATCCAATGATTCTTGCCCAATCTTTTACTATGATTTTCCAATCCCAGAATTCCTTCCATATTCATCAGTTGGCATTCTTCTGTCAGGAAGATCCTTCTTTTTTCTCTTATGGGTATTAATTCATTCCTGGATTCCAACTTTTCAATGGTAATTCTTTATTGTCCTTTGTTATTTGGGGGCTCAAATCATGACAGATTCAGCCAGTGGGAACCCATTCAAGCTGACTCCTGTGTCATTCTGACATGCCCCTAAGGCATAGGACAAAGCAGAACTAGGGCTGGCGATTACAGGTGTACACATGGATGGTAGATGG
>NW_006798460.1:0-236 GCF_000442215.2 Lipotes vexillifer | reverse complement strand
GCCCTAACACGTACGCTAACCCTAAACCATTGTTGTACCATAACCTGTATCCTAAAATGTCCCCATTCCCTAACCCTAACTCTAATCCTAACCCTAACACTTACCGTTAGCCATACCCGAAACCATGTCCTATTCCTAATCCGTACACTAACACTAACCCGTGACCTAACATTTACGCTAACCCTAAACCATTGTCATACCCTAACATCTACCCTAATCCGTCTCTTTTCCCTAAC
>NW_006798459.1:0-1127 GCF_000442215.2 Lipotes vexillifer | reverse complement strand
CCCACATGCCATGGAGCAACTAAGCCCGTGCGCCACAACTACTGAGCCTATGCTCTAGAGCCCGCGAACCACAACTACTGAGCCTGTGTGCCTAGAGCCCCTGCTCCCAACAAGAGAAGCCACCACAATGAGAAGCACACGCACCACAACAAAGAGTTGCCCCGCTTGCTGCAACTAGAGAAAGTCTGTGCATGGCAATGAAGACCCAATGCAGCCAAAAATAAATTAATTAATTTAAAAATAAATAAAGAATTATTGGTCTGTCCCAAGAGATACTTATTCAGTTAGGATAAATGGCAAGGTAATATTCAAGAGCTGGTACCTGAATTTAGGAATCTCCTCTTGAGATATATGTATCTCAAATACATATATTAAAAAACAAATAAATTTTGTAGTCAGCCTCTAGGCACCCCGTGATCCCTGCCTCCTGGTATCTTCACCCTTGTATAGTCTAGTCCCTCCCATACTGAATTGGGCTGCCTCATGTAACCAATAGGCTTTTTCAGAAATTGTGGTGTGTAAATTCCAAGTCTAGGTTATAAAATACTTTGCAGCTTCCACTTTATGCTTTCTTGGGTCACTCACTTGAGGAAAGCCAGTGCTGTAATACAAGGACACACAAGCAACCTCTTGGAGTGGCTATCTGGCAAAAAACTGAGGCATTACACCAATAATCAGCACCAATTTGCCAGCCATCTTAATGAACTGTTCTTGGAAATAGATCCTCCAGCCTCAGCCAAGCCTTCAGGTGACAGCAGGCCTAGCTGGTGTTTTGACTGCCACTCTGTGAAATACCTCAAGCCAGAACCACCCAACAAAGCCACACCCAAAATCCAGACCCACAGACACTATGTGTTATAATAAATGTTTACTATTGCTTTAAGCACTAAGTTTTCGGGGAAATTTGTCATGCAGCAATTGAGAACTAATACAGTAAGATTTGCAAAAATATGGGAGAGAGGAATGATTCAAGTCTAGAGATGTGTGCTCTGGATAACTGAGCCTGAAACAATGAGACTGATTCTAGGATCAGCCTTAGAGCATATTCAAGGATAATGAGCAGAGGCTTCCCTGGTGGTGCAGTGGTTGAGAGTCCGCCTGCCGATGCAGGGGACTCGGGTTCGTGC
>NW_006798458.1:0-221 GCF_000442215.2 Lipotes vexillifer | reverse complement strand
TTTCTTTTTCTGTAGTATCTTTGTCTGGTTTTGGTATCAGGGTGATGGTGGCCTCATATAATGCGTTTAGGAGTGTTCCTTCCCCTGAAAATTTCTGAAGAGTTTGAGAAGATTGGGTGTTAGCTCTTGTCTAAATGTTTGATAGAATTCACCTCTGTTGCCATCTGGTTCTGGACTTTTGTTTGTTGTAAGATTTTTAATCACAGTTTCAATTTCATTAC
>NW_006798457.1:0-648 GCF_000442215.2 Lipotes vexillifer | reverse complement strand
AAAAAAAAAAAAAAAAAGAAGATTCTCTTTCTTTTAAAAAAAATTTGTATTAGAGTATAGTTGATTTACAATGTTGTGTTAGTTTCAGGTGTACAACAAAGTGAATCTGTTATGCATATATCCACTCTTTTTCTGATTCTTTTCCCATATAGGCCATTACAGAGTATTGAGTAGTGTTCCCTGTGCTATACAGTAGGTCTTTATTAGTTATCTATTTTATGTATAGTAGTGTGTATATGTCAATCCCAATCATCCAATTTATCCCTCCCCCGCCTTACCCCCTGGTAACCATAAGTTTATTTTCTACATCTGTAACTCTGTTTCTGTTCTGTAGACAAGTTCATCTGTACACTTTTTTTTAGATTCCACATATAAGCAATATCATATGATTTTTGTCTTTCTCTCTCTGACTTCACTCAGTATGACAATCTCTAGGTCCATTCATGGTGCTGCAAATGGCATTATTTCATTCTTTTTAATGGCCGAGTAATATTCCATTGTGTATATGTACCACATCCCAATGAAAAATGAGTGGGAGATGTAAATAAACATTTCTCCAAAGAAGATATACAGATGGCCAAAAATCACATGAAAAGATGCTCAACATCACTAATTATTAGAGAAATACAAATCAAAACTACAATGAGG
>NW_006798456.1:0-249 GCF_000442215.2 Lipotes vexillifer | reverse complement strand
CCTAGAGACTGTCATACAGAGTGAAGTAAGTCAGAAAGAGAAATACAAATATCGTATATTAACACATATATGTAGAATCTAGAAAAATGTTGGAGATGAACCAGTTTGCAAGGCAGAAATAGAGACATAGATGTAGAGAAGAAACGTATGGACACCACGGGGTGAAAGAGGGGCAAGGGTGGTGGCGGTGGGATGAATTGGGAGATTGGGATTGACATGTGTACACTAATATGTATAAAATAGATAACT
>NW_006798455.1:0-663 GCF_000442215.2 Lipotes vexillifer | reverse complement strand
GAGGGAGAGGCCACAGCAGTGAGAGGCCCGCATACCGCAAAAAAAAAAAAAAAGTATGGGCTCAAGAGCAGATTATTTGGTCAATGGCACTTCCACAGTTTATTTAATCTCTAAGTCTCAGTTTCCCCATTGAGAAAATGGAGATGGTAATAGGAACTTCCTCAGAGAGTTACTGTGAAAATTAATTAAACAATCTGTGTAAACTATTTAACTCTGCATGGCACATATGTGAACCCTCAAACATATAAGTTATTTTAATTTGAGAATAGAAAATGATTGATCAAGGAAAATGTATCTTTGACGCAATTTAATATAGGAAAAACCAGGGGCACCATACATAGAGAATGATTGTTTTATGCAGGGGAGGGAAACTCCTGTATTTCTGGGACAGAATAGGATTTAGTGGTTTTTTTCCCCAATCATACACAGCACTTCTCTTTGAATTCTTGTCTTAGGGGCTTCTGGGGAAACCCACACTGAGATACCACACATATCTCTAGTTGCCAAGTGCTGTCTCTGGCTACACTTCATTTAAATATTTGTAAACAGAAGAGAACAACAACAACATGAAGCTTATTAAAAAATAAAGCAGGGCTTCCGTGGTGGCTCAGTGGTTGAGAGTCCGCCTGCCGATGCAGGGGACGCGGGTTTGTGCCCCGGTCC
>NW_006798454.1:0-331 GCF_000442215.2 Lipotes vexillifer | reverse complement strand
ACCACTAATAGCAACCTGATGGCTACTAGCATGCTTAACAAACTTAGCCTTACCCCCAACTATCAATCTAATCGGAGAACTACTTGTAATTACATCAACCTTTTCATGATCAAACCCTACTATCATCCTATTAGGAACAAATACTGTAATCACAGCCCTTTACTCCCTATATATATTAATCACAACACAACACGGCAAATATACTCACCATATTAATAATCTTTACCCCTCCTTCACACGAGAGCACGCCTTAATGGCCCTCCATATCATTCCCTTATTACTCCTATCTCTAAACCCCAAAATCATCATAGGAACCCCTTACTGTAAGTAT
>NW_006798453.1:0-682 GCF_000442215.2 Lipotes vexillifer | reverse complement strand
GGGTCACAAATCAAGCCTTGGTAAATTTAAGAAAATTGAAATTGTATCAAGTATCTTTTGCGAACACAACGCTATGAGAATAGATATCAATTATAGGAAAGATCTGTAAAAAATACAAACACATGGAGGCTAAACAAGACACTACTTAATAATGAAGTGATCACTGAAGAAATCAAAGAAGAAATCAAAAAGTACCTAGAACAATTGACAATGGAGACACGATGACGCAAAACCTACGGGATGCAGCAAAAGCAGTTAAAGAGGGTAGTTTATAGCAATACAATCCTACCTTAAGAAACAGGAAACAACTCGAATAAACAACCTAACAATGCATCTAAAGCAATTAGAGCAAGAAGAACAAAAAACCCCAAAAGTTAGCAGAAGAAAAGAAATCATAAAAATCAGAACAGAAATAAATGAAAAAGAAATGAAGGAAACAACACCAAACATGAATAAAACTAAAAGCTGGTTCTTTGAGAAGATAAACAAAATTGATAAACCATTAGGTAGACTCATGGGAAAAAAAAGTGAGAAGACTCAAATCAACAGAATTAGAAATGAAAAAGAAGCAACAACTGACACTGCAGAAATAAAAAAGATCATGAGAGATTACTAAAATCAACTCTATACCAATAAAATGGACAACCTGGAAGAAATGGACAAATTCTTAGAAATGCACAAC
>NW_006798451.1:0-1088 GCF_000442215.2 Lipotes vexillifer | reverse complement strand
TAGAGTTAAATGTGCCCGTCCAAACACCTACAGCTAGTCTCTCATTGGTTCTGCCCATTCCTGGCCATCTTCCGCAGAAATTGCAAACTCTGCCAAACAGGAGGTTAAAGGCACTGACTCTCCAAGCATGCAGAGTGTCAGGAAAGCGTCTGGAATGGCCAACGTGAGGACCAGGGCATGTAAACTGAGATGCCTTTTACGAACGCTGCCTGATCACACGGGTGGACCATACTCTGGCTTCCCCATGCATGTTTTAGCTGAAGGAAGAATCCCTTAAACCTGGAGAGTAGGGACCCATGGAATGGGTACCAGGCAGTATGACTTCAAAGGGTCTGCATTTGCTCTCCGAACCTCACCGATCCTATCAGCCCCAAGTGTCCAGCCTTATGTCTCACACAGCTGTGGGTGTAGAAGTGGTAAATCCAGGTTTCATCACATGCCCTGAATGAATTCTCCTAGAATGTCTCTCTATTTCACTGTCCTTGTGTTTTGTTTTTGAAATTTATTTTTATAATGGGATTTAGCTGAATTTCACTGCTGCTTTCGTGCAGCTCGACACACACCTGATTCACTTACGGAGACATATAAATACATAGGTTTCAGGATTCCTACCAGTCAGGTATATCCCTATGTGTTGAATATGGGGTGTGGAGTCCATTTCGTGGAGCAAGGAGTAGGTCTTGTCTATTCCATATTTGGCTTATGGAGCGTTATCTGTGCTAATTTCAATCTCTGCTTTTATGCAGCACCCCCTCTCACCTTTCCCCTTACGCAAACATAAGTTTCTTTTCTAAATGAGAGACTCTCTTCTGTTTCGTAATTCAGTTCATGTGTAGCCACGTTTCCATTCCCTGTATTAGTGGTATCTTATGATGTTTCTTTTCTGTGTGACTTATATCACTTAGAATCTTCGTACCTAAACCACTCATTATGCAGCTACGGGCCTGATGACTTTGATTTCATTGCTGTGTGATTCTCCGTTGCACGTACGTACCACAACTTCATGATACATTGTTCGCTCTCTAGGATGTTTACCTTGTACCGTGGACGAGATTCTTGTACACAGAGCAGCCCTAAACTTTGCCGTG
>NW_006798450.1:0-234 GCF_000442215.2 Lipotes vexillifer | reverse complement strand
GCATTTCTGGGAAGCTAAAGCATCACACAACATTTTCAAAAACAGAAAAGCCATTTCATTTGAATAAAAACTTAGTTTGAAGATGGCAGAAAGTACCTTGATAATTTTCTTTTAAGAAGGAAAGAAAAACAAGCCATTAAAGAGAAATTCTTCCGAGAGAATTAAAACATATTATATACCTCTGACTTGGCACTCCTTCCATTCTGGAGACCTTTTTTGATAACTGTTTTCATC
>NW_006798449.1:0-11534 GCF_000442215.2 Lipotes vexillifer | reverse complement strand
CCTTACCCGAAGCCTTAAGTTAACCCGTGCCCTAATCCTAATCTGTACACTAATACTAACCTGTGCCCTAATACATACACGAACCCTAAAACTGTTTCGTACCCTAAACTTTACCCTAAACCGTCCTCGTTCCCTAACCCTAACCCTAACCCTAATACTAAACCTAACCCTTACCCGAAGTCTTAACCTAACCCGTGCCCTAATCCTAACCCGTACACAAACACTAACCCATGCCCTAACATGTACGCTAACACTAACCCGTGCCCTAACATGCACGCTAAACCTAAACCGTTGTTGTACCCTAACCTTTAGCCTAAAGCATCCCGGTTCCCTAACCCTAACCCTAACACTAACACTAATACTAACACTTGCCCGAAGCCTTAACCTAACCTGTGTCCTAATCTTAAACAGTACACTAACACTAATCTGTGCCCTAACACGTACGCTAACCCTAAACCGTTATCGTACCTTAACCTGTATCCTAAAACGTCCCCATTCCTTAACCCTAACGCTAACCCTAACACTAACCCTAACCCTTACATGAAGCCTTCAGCTAACTCGTGCCCTAATCCTAACCCGTACACTAACACTAACCCGTGCCCTAACACGTACACTAACCCTAAACCATTGTCGTACATTTACCTGTATCCTAAACTGTCCTGGTTTCCTAACCCTAAGCCTAAACCTAACACTAACCCTAACCATTACCCGAAGCCTTAATCTAAATTGTGCCCTAATCCTAACCCGTAAACTAACACTAACCCATGCCCTAACACGTACGCTAACCCTAAATGGTTGTCATACCTTAACCTGTACCCTAAACCGTACCCTAACCCTAACCCCAACCCAAACCCTAACACGAAATCTAACATTACCCCAAAGCCTTAACCTTACACGTACACTAACACTAACCCGTGACCTAACACGTACGCTAAACCTAAACCGTTGTCGTACCCTAACCTTTAGCCTAAACCGTCCCAGTACCCTAACAACCCTAACCCTAACCCTAACACAAACCCTAACATTAACCCGTAGCATTAACCTAACCCGTGCCCTAACACGTACACTAACCGTAAACCATTGTCGTACTGTAACCTGTCCCATAAACCGTCCACATTCCCTAACCCTAACTCTAAACCTAACACTAACACTAACCCTTAACCAAAGCCTTAACCGAACCCGTGTCCTAATCTGAAACAGTACAATAACACTAATTTGTGCCATAACACGTACGCAAACCCTAAATCGTTGTCGTACCTTAACCTGTACCCTAAACCGTCCCTGTTCCCTAACATTAACCCTAACCCTAACACTAAACTTAACCGTTACCCGAAGCCTAAACCTAACGCGTGCCCTCATGCTAACCCAAACACTAACACTAACCCATGCCCTAACACGTACGCTAATCCTAAACCGTTGTCTTACCCTAACCTTTACCCTAAACCATCACCAAACCCTAACCCTAATGGTAACCCTAACCCTAACACCATGCCTAACATTAACCGGAAGACTTAACCTAACCCGTGCCGTAATCCTAAACTGTACACTCACACTAACCCGTGCCTAACACGTACGTTAACCCTAAACCGTGTTGGTACCCTAACCGGTACCCTAAACCATCCCCGTTCTCTAACGCTAACCCTAATCCTAACACTAACCCTAACATTACCCGAAGCCTTAAACTACACTATACCCTAATCCTAACCTGTACACTAACACTAACCCGTGCCCTAACGAGTATGCTAACTCTAAACCGTTGTCGTACCCTAAACTTTACCCTAAACCGTTCCGGTTCCCTAACCCTAACCCTAACTGTAACACTAAACCTAACCCTTACCCGAGGCCTTAACCTAACCCGTGACCTAATCCTAAACAGTACACTAACACTATCCCGTTCCGTAACAAGTACGCTAACCGTAATCCATTATCGTACCTTAACCTGTACCCTAAACCGTCCCCGTACCCTAACTCTAACCCTAACCCTAACACGAACCCTAACATTAACCCAAAGCATTAACCTAACCCGTGCCCTAATCCTAACCCGTACACTAACACTAACCCATGCCCTAACACGTACACTAAACGTAAACCCTTGTCGTACTGTACCCTGTCGCCTAAACCATTCCCATTCCCTAACCCTAACCCTAACTGTATGCTAACTCTAAACCGTTGTCGTACCCTAAACTTTACCCTAAACCGTTCCGGTTCCCTAACCCTAACCCTAACTGTAACACTAAACCTAACCCTTACCCGAGGCCTTAACCTAACCCGTGACCTAATCCTAAACAGTACACTAACACTATCCCGTTCCGTAACAAGTACGCTAACCGTAATCCATTATCGTACCTTAACCTGTACCCTAAACCGTCCCCGTACCCTAACTCTAACCCTAACCCTAACACGAACCCTAACATTAACCCAAAGCCTTAACCTAACCCGTGCCCTAATCCTAACCCGTACACTAACACTAACCCGTGCCCTAACACGTACACTGAACCTAAACCGTTGTCATACATTTAACTGTACCCTAAACAGTCCCAATTTCCTAAACCTCACCCTAAACCTAACACTAAACCTAACGTTACCCGAAGCCTTAACTTGAACCGAGCCCTAATCCTAACTTGTACACTAACACTAACCCATGACCTAACACGTATGATAACCCTAAACCGTTGTCGTACCCTAACCTTTACCCTAAACCGTACCCATTCCCTAACCCTAACCCTAACCCTAACACTAACAGTAAGCCTTACCCAAAGCCTAAACATAAACCATGCCCTAATCCTAAATCGTACACTAACACTAACCCATGTCGTAACACATACGCTGACCACAAACAGTTGTCGTACCTGAACCTATACCCTAAACCGTCTCTGTTCCCTAACCCTAACACTAACACTAACCGTTACCCTGAGCCTTAACCTAATGCGTCCCCTAATGCTAACCCGAACACTAACAATAACCCGTGCCCTAACATGTACGCTAACGTAAACCGTTGTCTTACCCTAAATTTTACCCTCAACCTTCCCCGTACCCTAACCCTAACCCTAACACGAACCCTAACATGAACCCTAACATTAACACGAAGCCTTAACCAAACTCGTGCCGTAATCCTAACCTGTACACTAACACTAACCCGTGCCTAACACGTACGCTAACCCTAAACCGTGATCGTACCCTAACCGGTACCCTAAACCTTCCCCGTTCCCTAAACCTAACCCTAACCCTAACACTAACCCTAACTTTACCCAAAGCCTTAAACTACCCCATACCCTAATCCTAACGTGTTCACTAAAACTAACCCATGCCCTAACACGGATGCTAACCCTAAACCGTTGTCGTATCCTAACCTTTACCCTAAATCGTTCCGGTTCCCTAACCATAAACCTAACCCTAACACTAAAGCTAATTCTTACCCGAGGCCTTAAACTAACCCGTGACCTAATCCTAAACCGTGCACTAACACTATCCCGTGCCCTAACAAGTACGCTAACCGTAATCCGTTATCATACCTTAACCTGTACGCTAAACCGTCCCCATACCCTAACCCTAACCGTAACCCTAACACGAACACTAACATTAAGCGGAAGCCTTAACCTAACCCGTGACATAATACTAACCCATTCACTAACACTAACTCATGCCCTAACACGTACGCTAACCCTTAACCATGGTCGTACCCTAAACTTTACCCTAAACTGTCCCCGTACCCTAACCCTAAACCTAAACCTAACCCTAAACCTAGCTTTACCCTAAACCATCCCCGTTCCCTAACCCTAACCCAACACTAAACCTAAAGCTTACCCGAAGCCTTAAGCTAATGCGTGCCCTAATCCTAACCTATACACTAACGCTAACCCATGCCCTAACACGAATGGTAACCCTAAAGCATTGTCGTACCGTAACCTGTCCCCTAAACCATCCCAATTCCCTAACCCTAACCCTAAACCTAACACTTATCCTAACCCTTACCTGAAGCTTTAAACTAACCCATGCCCTAATCCTATACCGTACACTAATACTAACCCATGCCCTAACACATACGCGAACCCTAAACCTTTTTAGTACCCTAACCTTTACCCTAAACCATCCTCGTTCCCTAACCCTAACCCTAACGCTAACCCTAACCCTTACCCAAAGTCTTAACATAACCCGTGCCCTAATCCTAACCCGTACACAAACACTAACCCGTGCCCTAACATGTATGCTAACCCTACGTTACGTAACCCTAGCTAACCCTAGCGTACGTAACACGTACGCTAACCCTAAACCGTGGTCGTACCCTAACCGGTACACTAAACCGTTCCTGTTCCCTAACCCTAACCCTAATACTAACACTAACACTAAACCTTACGCGAAGCCTTAAGCTAACCCGTGCCCTAATCCTAACCGGTACACTAACACTAAGCCATGCCCTAGCACATACGCTAACCCTAAACCATTGTCGTACACTAACCTTTACCCTAAACTGTCCCGGTTCCCTAACCCTAACTCTAACCCTAACACTAACACTAACCCTTACCCGAAGCCTTAACCTAACCTGTGTCCTAATCTTTAACAGTACACTAACACTAATCTGTGCCCTAACACGTACGCTAACCCTAAACCGTTATCGTACCCTAACTGGAACCTAAACCATCCCCGTTTCCTAACCCTAACCCTAAAGCTTACCCGAAGCCTTAAGATAACCCGTGCCATAATCCTAACCCGTACACTAACACTAACCCGTGCCCTAACACGTACGCTAACCCAAAACCTTTGTCATACCCTAAACCATCCCCGTTTCCTAACCCTAACCCTAAAGCTTACCCGAAGCCTTAACCTAACCTGTGCCCTAATCCTAACCCGTATGCTAACACTAACTCGTGCCCTAACACGTACGCTAACCCTAAACCGTTATCGTACCTTAACCTGTATCCTGAACAGTCCCCGTACCCTAACCCTAACTAACGCTAACCCTAACACTAAGCCTAAACCTTACGCGAAGCCTTCGGCTAACTCGTGCCCTAATCCTAACCCGTACACTAACACTAACCCATGCTCTAACACATACGCTAACACTACACTGTTGTCGTACCTTAACATTTACCCTAAACCGTCCCCATTCCCTATCCCTAACCCTAACCCTAACACTAACCGTAACCCTTACCTGAAGCCTTAACCTAACCTGTGCCCTAATCCTAACCCGTACACTAACACTAACCCATGCCCTAACATGTACGCTAACCCTAAATCGTACCCTAAACTGTCCCCGTTCCCTAACACTAACCCTAACCCTAAACCTCACCAGAAGCCTTAAGCTAACCCGTGACCTAATCCTAACCCGTACAATAACACTAACCCGTGCCCTAACACGTACGCTCACCCTAAACTGTTGTCGTACCCTAACCTTTACCCTAAACTGTCCCAGTTCCCAAACCCCAACCCTAACCCAAACACGAACCCTAACATTAACCCGAAGCATTAACCAAACCCGTGCCCTAATCCTAACCCGTACACTAACACTAACCCGTGCCCTAACACGTACACTAACCGTAAACCATTGTTGTACCGTAACCTATCCCCTAAACCGTCCCTGTTCCATAACCTTAACCCTAACCCTAACACGAAACCTAACATTATTTCAAAGCCTTAACCTATACCGTACACTAACACTAACCCATGCCCTAACATGTACGCTAACCCTAAACCGTTGTCGTAACCTAACCTTTAGCCTAAACCATCCCCGTATCCTAACCCTAACCCGAACACGAACCCTAACATTAACCCAAAACATTAACCAAACCCGTGCCCTAATCCTAACCCGTACACTAACACTAACCCATGCCCTAACAGATACACTAACCGTAAACCATTGTCGTACCATAACCTATCCCCTAAACCGTCCCTGTTCCCTAACCCTAACCCAACACTAAACCTAAAGCTTACCCGAAGCCTTAAGCTAATGCGTGCCCTACTCCTAACCTATACACTAACACTAACCCATGCCCTAACACGAATGGTAACCCTAAACCATTGTCGTACCGTAACCTGTCCCCTAAACCGTCCCCATTCCCTAACCCTAACCCTAACCCTAACATTTATCCTAACCCTTACCCGAAGCCTTAATTTAACCCGTGCCCTAATCCTAATCTGTACACTAATACTAACCCGTGCCCTAACACATACACGAACCCTAAAACTCTTTCGTACCCTAACCATTAACCTAAACCGTCCTTGTTCCCTAACCCTAACCCTAACCCTAATGCTAAACCTAACCCTTACCCGAAGTCTTAACGTAACCCGTGCCCTAATCCTAACCCGTAAACAAACACTAACCCATGCCCTAACATTTACGCTAACCCTAAACTGTGGTCGTACCCTAACCGGTACCCTAAACCGTCCCTGTTCCCTAACCGTAACCCTAATCCTAAAACTAACAATAAAAATTACGCAAAGCCTTAAGCTAACCCGTGCCCTAATCCTAACCGGTACACAAACAATAAAACATGCCCTAACACATACGCTAACCCTAAACCATTGTCGTACACTAACCTTTACCCTAAACTGTCCCGGTTCCCTAACCCTAACTCTAACCATAACACTAACACTAACCCTTACCCGAAGCCTGAAACTAACCTGTGTCCTAATCTTAAACAGTACACTAACACTAATCTGTGCCCTAACACGTACGCTAAACCTAAACCGTTATCGTACCCTAACCGGAACCTAAACCGTCCCCGTTTCCTAACCCTAACACTAAACCTTACCCGAAGCCTTAAGCTAACCCGTGCCATAATCCTAACCCGTGCCTTAACACGTACGCTAAACCTAAACCATAGTCGTACACTAAATTTTACCCTAAACCATCCCGGTTCCCTAACCCTAACCCTAACACTAACACTAGCCCTTACCTGAAGGCTTAACCTAACCTGCGTCCTAATCTTAAACAGTACACTAACACTAATCTGTGCCTTAACACGTACGCTAAGCCTAAACCGTTATCATACCCTATCCGTTACGAAAACCTTCCCCGTTCCCTAAACTTAACCCTAACACTAACACTAACACTATACCTTACCCGAAGCCTTAAGCTAACCCGTGCCCTAATCCTAACCCGTACAATAACACTAACCCGTGCCCTAACATGTACACTAACCGTAAACTATTGTCGTACCGTTAACTGTCCCCTAAACCGTCCCCGTTCCCTAACCCTAACCCAAACCCTAACATGAACCCTGACCCTTACCCGAAGCCTTAAGCTAACCCGTGCCCTAATCCTAAACCGTACACTAACACTAACGTGTGCCCTAACACGTACGCTAAACCTAAACCATTCTGGTACCCTAACGTGTACCCTAAGTCATCCCCGTTCCCTAACCCTAACCCTACTACTAACACTAAGCCTAACAATTACCCAAAGCCTTAACTTAACCCGTGCCCTAATCCTAACCCGTACACTAATACTAACCCATGCCCTAAAACGTACGCAAACCCTAAAGCTTTTTTGTACCCTAACCTTTATGCTAAACCGTTCCCGTTCCCTAACCCTAACCCTAACACTAACCCTAAACCTTATGCGAAGCCTTAAGCTAACCCGTGCCCTAATGCTAACCGGTACACTAACACTAAGCCATGCCCTAACACGTACCCTAACCCTAAACCGTTGTCGTACCCTAAGTTTACCCTAAACTCTCTTGGTTCCCTAACCCTAACCCTAACACTAACCCTTACCCGAAGTCTTAACCTTACCTGTGTTCTAATCTTAAACAGTACACTAACAGTAATCTGTGCCCTAACACGTACGCTAACACTAAACCGTTATTGTAACCTAACCGGTACCTAAACCATCCCCGTTCCCTAACCCTAACCCTAACACTAACCCTAAACCTTGCCTGAAGCCTTAAGCTAACCCGTGCCCTAATCCTAACCCGTACACTAACACTAACCCATGCCCTAACATGCACGCTAAACCTAAAACGTTGTTGTACACTAACCTTTAGCCTAAAGCATCCCGGTTCCCTAACCCTAACCCTAACCCTAACACTAATACTAACACTTGCCCGAAGCCTTAACCTAACCTGTGTCCTAATCTTAAACAGTACACTAACACTAATCTGTGCCCTAACATGTACGCTAACCCTAAACCGTTATCGTACCTTAACCTGTATCCTAAACTGTCCCCGTTCCTTAACCCTAACGCTAACCCTAACACTAACCCTAACCCTTACGTGAAGCCTTCAGCTAACTCGTGCCTTAATCCTAACCTGTACACTAACACTAACACGTGCTCTAACACGTACACTAACTGTAAACCATTGTTGTACCGTAACCTATCCCCTAAACCGTCCCCATTCCGTAACTTTAACCCTAATCCTAAAACGAAACCTAACATTGTCTCAAAGCCTTAACCTAATCCGTACACGAACACTAACCCATGCCCTGACACGTACACTAACCCTAAACTGTGGTCGTATCTTAACCGGTACCCTAAACCGTCCCCATTCCCTAACCCTAACCCTAACCTTAACACTAACCCTAAACCTTACCCAAAACTTTATGTTAACCCGTGCCCTAATCCTAACCTGTACACTAACAATAACCTGTGCACTAACACGTACGCTAACCCTAAAACTTTGTCGTACCCTAACCTTTACCCTAAACTGTCCCGGTTCCCGAACCCTGACCCTAACACTAACACTAACCCTTTCCCGAAGCCTTAACCTAACCTGTGTCCTAATCATAAACAGTACATTGACACTGATCTATGCCCTAACACGTACACTAATACTAAACCGTTATCGTACCCTAACCAGTACCCTAAACAGTCCCCGTACCCTAACCCTAACGCTAACCCTAACACTAACCCTAAACCTTATGCGAAGCCTTCAGCTAACTCGTGCCCTAATCCTAACTCGTACACTAACACTAACCCGTGCCCTAACATATACGCTAACACTACACTGTTGTCGTACCTTAACATTTACCCTAAACCGTCCCCATTCCCTAACCCTAACCCTAACACTAACCGTAACCCTTACCCGAACCCTTAACCTAACCTGTGCCCTAATCCTAACCCATACACTAACCCTAACCCATGCCCTAACATGTACGCTAACCCTAAATCATGGTCATACCCGAACTGGTACCCTAAACTATCCCCTTTTCCTAACACTAACCCTAAACCTAAACCTCACCCAAAGCCTTAAGCTAACCCGTGACCTAATCCTAACCCGTACACTAACACTAACCCGTGCCCTAACACGTACGCTCACCCTAAACTGTTGTCGTACCCTAACCTTTACCCTAAACTGTCCCAGTTCCCTAACCCCAACCCTAACCCAAACACGAACCCTAACATTAACCCGAAGCATTAACCAAACCCGTGCCCTAATCCTAACCCGTACACTAACACTAACCCATGCCCTAACACGTACACTAACCGTAAACCATTGTTGTACCGTAACCTATCCCCTAAACCGTCCCTGTTCCATAACCTTAACTCTAACCCTAACACGAAACCTAACATTATCTCGAAGCCTTAACCTATACCATACACTAACACTAACCCATGCCCTAACATGTATGCTAACCCTAAACCGTTGTCGTAACCTAACCTTTAGCCTAAACCGTCCCCGTATCCTAACCCTAACCCAAACACAAACCCTAACATTATCCCAAAACATTAACCAAACCCGTGCCCTAATCTTAAGCCATACACTAACACTAACCCATGCCCTAACACGAATGGTAACCCTAAACCGTTGTCATACCGTAACCTGTCCCCTAAACCGTCCCCATTCCCTAACCCTAACCCTAACACTTATCCTAACCCTTACCCGAAGCCTTAAGTTAACCCGTGCCCTAATCCTAATCTGTACACTAATACTAACCCGTGCCCTAACACATACACGAACTCTAAAACTGTTTCGTACCCTAACCTTTACCCTAAACCGTCCTTGTTCCCTAACCCTAACCCTAACCCTAATGCTAAACCTAACCCTTACCCGAAGTCTTAACCTAACCTGTGCCCTAATCCTAAGCCGTACACAAACACTAACCCATGCCCTAACATTTACGCTAACCCTAAACTGTGGTCGTACCCTAACCGGTACCCTAAACCGTCCCTGTTCCCTAACCGTAACCCTAATCCTAACACTAACAATAAAAATTACACAAAGCCTTAAGCTAAGCCGTGCCCTAATCCTAACCGGTACACTAACACTAAGCCATGCCCTAACACATATGCTAACCCTAAACCATTGTCGTACACTAACCTTTACCCTAAACTGTCCCGGTTCCCTAACCCTAACTCTAACCCTAACACTAACACTAACCCTTACCCGAAGCCTGAAACTAACCTGTGTCCTAATCTTAAACAGTACACTAACACTAATCTGTGCCCTAAAACGTACGCTAAACCTAAACCGTTATCGTACCCTAACCGGAACCTAAACCGTCCCCGTTTCCTAACCCTAACCCTAAACCTTACCCGAAGCCTTAAGCTAACCCGTGCCCTAATCCTAAACCGTACACTAACACTAACGTGTGCCCTAACACGTACGCTAAACCTAAACCATTCTTGTACCCTAACCTTTACCCTAAGTCGTCCCCGTTCCCTAACCCTAACCCTAATACTAACACTAAGCCTAACAATAACCCGAAGCCTTAACTTAACCCGTGCCCTAATCCTAACCCGTACACTAATACTAACCCATGCCCTAACACGTACGCAAACCCTAAAGCTTTTTCGTACCCTAACCTTTATGCTAAACCGTTCCCGTTCCCTAACCCTAACCCTAACCCTAACACTAACCTTAACCATTACCCGAAGCCTTAACCTAACCCATGCCGTGATCCTAACCTGTACACTAACACTAACACGTGCCTAACACGTACGCTAACCCTAAACGGTGTTCGTACCCTAACCGGTACCCCAAACCGTCCCCTTTCCCTAACACTAACCCTAACCCTAACACTAACCCTAACAATTACCCGAAGCCTTAAACTACCCTGTAACCTAATCCTAGCTTGTAAACTAACACTAACTCATGCCATAACACGTATGCTAACCCTAAACCATTGTCGTACCCTATCCTTTACCCTAAATCGTTCCGGTTCCCTAACCCTAAACCTAACCCTAACACTAAACCTAATCCTTATCCGAGGCCTTAACCTAACCCGTGACCTAATCCTAAACCGTACATTAACACTATCCTGTGCCCTAACAAGTACGCTAACCGTAATCCGTTATCGTATATTAACCTGTACCCTAAACCGTCCCCGTAACCTAACCCTAACCCTAACACGAACCGTAACACTAACCCGAAGCCTTAACCTAACCTGTGCCCTAATCCTAACCCGTACACTAACACTAACCCGTGCCCTAACACGTACATTAACCCTAAACCGTTGTCGTACCGTAACCTGTACCCTAAACCGTCTCTGTTCCCTAACCTTAACCCTAACCCTAACACTAAGCTTAACCGTTACCCGAAGCCTTAACCTGACCCGTACCCTAATGCTAACCCGTACACTAACACTAACCCATGCCC
>NW_006798448.1:0-2493 GCF_000442215.2 Lipotes vexillifer | reverse complement strand
TGTCCCCTGCATCGGCAGGCGGACTCTCAACCACTGCGCCACCAGGGAAGCCCTATTTTTATTCTTTTTAATGTGGTTATTAGAAAATTTTAAATTATATATGTGGTTCACATTCTATTTCTATTGGACAGAGCTGATATAGATGAAAGCATACTTTCCTAAACTAGATCCAATCCAACATACAATCTTAGGAATTAGGACAGAATTATTATTCTGATTCATCATTTCCCTGCATCATTCTGGAAGAAAAGATTTGCTGGACAGGTAGCAAATTTAAATACGGTATAAAATATAGACGAAGAATCAAAGATATCTGAAGTAATAAAAACTGAGTTTCTTGCTTTGGTCATTTCAGATATGTATATAGGAACAATGGCAATCTGTACACTTTGGTCACACCTCAATGAAATTTATTTTTCAAACCCAAAGATGAATAGTTCAGCAATACATTAAGTGCTCTTAATATAAAGCAGGGATCCTTCAGTCTCAATGAGTCCAGGGAATACCTATGGTGCATAGAAAAACTACTTTACAAAAGACTTGAGTGGCTTCCTGAGATACTGAGCAAATGTTACTAAGTCAAAAGATTGGTGAACAAATGTACATTTACATGTTTTAAGTTAAAATAAAAAGCACTGAATATATTTTGCTTTACCAACTTTTAAAATAAACTGACCTAAACTACCACTTAGGGCCACACCAGATGAGAGGCCTTAACTGTATTTAGAGTCTACAAAGGAGACTATTTTAGGCCCTGTTCCTGGGTAAAGGTATTTTGTTCTTCTTTTTTGTATGTTTTTTCATGGTTCCTTATTAGGATACTAGGTTATAAAATCAGTGCTCTATAACCTTCTACTAAGATGTGAAAAGTTGGCTACTTTCAAGGTGTGAAGAATCTCCCTCCCCAACTAAATAGCACCGGCCCAAGTGAAATTGCTTTCTTTAAGTGATATAAACCACATCTTTCAAAGGAGACTAGGAAGGATGTGGATTCTGAAACAAAACTTTAACACTCAAAAAAAAATCACAATGTGATTGACCTTATAGATAACTGAAAACTAACTCTACTTAATACAAAGGAAATGTTAGTCCTGATGCTCAGAAATTTCAGTGTTTGCTTATCAGAAAGGCAAAGTGGCTTGGGTGATTTTATTCACTTATTTCACAAGATGGGAAAAAAAGAAATTGCATCAACAGATTACCCTTATAGGATAAAATACTACTTTTAAAATGTGTGATTTGAGGTAGTCACAATTCTCAACCAATTTACTGTTCTTTAATAAAAACGTCTGGATCAAAACCGAGTTAATTTGAAACATAGCTTTCTTTAATGACTAGGTTCAAACTTCACAATGACTTTTCAATTAAGGTGAATTAGTAAAATTTTAATAATTTCTATTTTTAAAAGGCACAGACATTTATTATAATTATTCCCTGCAAAATGTTCTTTGACTGCTTACTAAACTGTCACCAAGTTATAAATATCAACTTAAGAACAACTAGTTATTCATATAAAGCTTAGCAGGCTAATATTTTTATAGTGCAAGAAGGGATCCTTATCACAGGAGGAAAAGTAGAAAAATCCAAACTTTCCAGAGCTTTCTCAGCTCCACCTCCTTCTTCATTCATCTTCTGTTGATCTTTCGCTACTCTCTCTTCCTCAATTCAAGTAAATATAAGCAAGTTAATTTCCAAACACTATGCCAGACTAAGCTGCTACACTGGAACAGTGAGTAGTACCCCTTTCTGAAGCCATTGCTTTTCCCTTTCAGAAAAATTCATATGTACCATACCCCAGCCCTGAAGAGTTCAGAGAGTGCATGACATCCCTTAATTCAGAGAGTGCTCGTGTGTGTGTGCGTGTGCGTGTGTGTGTGTGTGTGTGTGTGTGTGTGTAGGGGTGTGATGCAGGTAGGTTGATAAAGGTAGTATCTGTAGAGCTTGAGGCTTGATATAGAAGTTGTAAAGCAGTTCCCTAGTGGCCTAGTGGTTAGGATTCGGGGCTTTCACTGCTGTGGCCCAGGTCTGACCCCTAGTCAGGGAACCAAGATCCCGCAAGATGCGTGCAAGTCACAGCCAAAAAAAAAAAAAACCAAGAAAGCTTGTAAAGGAAAGTATTGAAGCCACAGGACAGGATGGGAAAGGGCTGGCTGGCTTACGTGAATGCTAATTTTGTCAAGGCTCTTTCTTAAATACTTTATGTGTATTAACTAATTTAGTCTTATCTACCCTGTGAGGTAAGTTCTATTACTATTTTCCCCATTTTGTAGAAAGGGAGCTACAAATAGCAAGGCAGTATCATAATGGACACTTCTAGAGATTCTCTGGTTCATAACTTATGTTTTTTTAAAAATAAATAAATTTATTTATTTATTTATTTTTGGCTGCGTTGGGTCTTCATTGCTGTGCGCGGGCTTCTCATTACGGTGGCTTCTCTTGTTGAGGAGCACAGGCTCTAGGTGCGCGGGCTTCAGTAGTTGTGGCTTTTTGGGG
>NW_006798447.1:0-3715 GCF_000442215.2 Lipotes vexillifer | reverse complement strand
GCCCGTGCTCCACAACAAGAGAAGCCACCGCAATGAGAAGCCCGCGCACTGCAACAAAGAGTAACCCCGGCTCCCCGCAACTAGAGAAAGCCCGCATGCAGCACCGAAGACCCAACACAGCCAAAAATAAATAAATAAATAAAGATTTTTTAAAAAAAAGAAAGACATCATTCAGTAAAGGTCCTTCTGGGGGTTGGGGTCGGGGTTCCACCAATGTAGCCTGGGTATAAAGTGGCTTAATGTCTGCTGGCTTAATGTCAACCGCAGAGGAGGACAGCCACTGGGTGATTAGCACAGTGTTAGACGCGTAGTAGGGGTCTAACCACATGCCAGTTCAGCCAGCATTTGTTTACTCACTTATTTAACTGGCTGCTTACTATGAGCCAGGCATTCAGGCTAAATCCTGGGGACATTTTGGTAGATAAAAGACATGTTGCCACCAAATACACTGCTGGTGGGAATGTAAAATGATATGGCCACTTTGGAAAAGAGTTTGACAGTCTCTGAGGAAGTTGAACATACACTGACCATAAAACCCAGCAATTCCATTCACAGGTATCCAGGTATTTACTCCAGCAAAATGAAAATGTGTGTCCACACAGAGACTTGTAGGCAAATGCTCATATCAGCATATTCTACAGAGAAAACTGGAAGCAATCCAAAATTGAAAAGGCGAACGGATAAACAAAATGTAGCACAACCATGTTAGGGAATACTACTCAGCAATAAAAAGAAGCAAACTTCCAATACTCGCAATACGGATGAAGCTCAGACTTCATGGTCAGTGAAAGAAGCCAGACACAGAAGGTCTCATATTATACTGATTCCATTTATGTGACATTCCCAGAAAAGGCAAATCTGGAGAGACAGAAAGCAGATCGGTGATTGCCTGGCAATGAGGGTAAAAGCAGGGATTAACTGCAAACAGGTCTGAGGGATCTTTTGGGGGTGATGAAAGTTCTAAAGCTCGATTGTGGTGATGGTCATGCAATTCTGCAAATTTACTAAAAATCATGGAATTATACACTTAAAATGGGTGAGTTTTGCGGCATGTCTTGTAAAGAGACATGACAAAACGAAAAAGACACAGGCCCTACATTTATGGGTTTTATCATCTAATTAGGGAGAGAGTAATCAAGCACCTAAGTATAGAATAATAAAGTCTGTCAAATAGAAGGAAGGAAATACAGTGGGTGCAGTGACAGAGAATAAAAAGGGGAAGCTCCTTGGAGAGGTGGCCAGGGAAGGCCTATCTGAAGAGGTGCCATTTGGATGGAGACCTACAAGGAGGAGAGATGGGAAGGGCACTCCAGGAGAGGGAACGGCATGGTCAAAGTCAGGCTTGGAAGCCCATGAGCTACACTTTTATGCATATTTTGTAGTGCTTCAAAGAGGTGCCCCGACCTACTAACCACATGGCACATGAGTGATGGGGCAGGTGTTTAAAACAAGGTCTGCTTGTGCCTTAAGTTGGCATCAGTTTTCCTGCCAGTTTGTTCCTGCAGCCGATGCGACTGCCGGAGTCACACACAAGCTGCCCAGCATGTCCACACTGGCGTGCTGCTGCCCAGGGCTTGGGGCACAGTGGGTAGTGGAGGCGCCTGGCCACATGCTAGGCAAGGAGACGGCCAAGGTATGTGTGACCTCATGCTGCCCCAGAACCTGCTTCCCAAACTGTAAGTCACGGGGCAGGGATGACTGCAGGGTCCCCCTTGACAGACTCCGCCTGGGCTCAGGCAGTCCAGAGGGCCAGGGGAGCTATAGGCCTCAAGTGGACCTGCCTGCCTGCACCTCCTCTCCATATCCAGACCTAATGCCCCTGAGCGCAGACCTGGATTCAAACTGCCACAATGGCACTTCCGAGCTGTGTGACCTTGGACTTCACTGAGTCTTGCTCTCCTTCGCAGGATGAGGACGTCGGGGTATGGGAAAGAGCAGACCTGGGATTAGAACCCACATCCGCTTGGTTCTGAAGCCCTGGTTTCTCTGCCATGCCAGATGGAATGGCTTCTTGAGACGGGCCTCACTGAGGGGCTATTTGGGTGTTCTCAGCCCTGACCGTGCAATCAGATCACTGGGGAGTTTGATGAACTTTGGGATCCACCCTCAGGGATCAGGTTTAATTGACCTGAGGTGGGGCCCAGGTGCCAATACATTTTAAAAGCTCTCCAGATAATTCAAATAAATAGGCTGCCAGGGTTGAGAATCACTGATCCAACCCCTTCATTTTCTTTCCTTTTTTAAACCCCTTCATTTTAGAGATGAGGTGACTGATGCCCAGAGATTCTGAGTGACTGGCCCCATCCCCAAGGTCCTCCAGCCATTTGAAGCTGAACTGGAGTCTTTTGAATTCTCCTCTGTGTGTGAAAGAACTATAGTGAGGACATATAAAGCCTCAGTAAAGAGCAGGACCTTTGTAATCAGATAGAGGTGGGTTCAATTCCAAGTTGTCACTTACCTCCACACTGTGTGACCTGGGGCAAGTCACTTCACCTCTCTGACCCTCAGGAACTTCATCTGTGAAAATAGGGGTTATGTGAAGTCTAAAGCAGATAGTGTATGCAGAGAGGAGGTGCTCATTAATCAGGTGGCATCCCCTAGCAGAGACCTTCGGTACAGTTCGATAGACATTTATTGAGCACCAGCTATAGGCTGGTGCCTGTTTCTGGGGCTACAGGGCTGGGATCAGACGGGGGAGACCAACAGAGGGAACACAGGAAACAGACTGGGCTAGACAGAGTGGAGGGGCTATGTTAGCAGTAACATAGGCTGTGGGAGCACAGACGTGGGAGCCCTAATCACACTTGAGATGGGGCAGGGGTGTAGGGTATGGGGGTGGCTCCATCAAAGGCCTCTTTCCTAGTACCCTGGGTTTGGGGAAGTGAATGTTCATTGAAATAACTACTTTATGTTAAGTCTTTTGCTTTTGTCTACTCACCTAATCTTCAAAACACCCCTTCAGGATAGGTAATGTTACTCTCATTTTAGAGATGAGGTTCAGAGAAGTTCGGAACCTTGGCCAAGGTCCCTCAGCTGAGGTCAGAATCCACTCAAGGAGTCTGACTCCAGAGTGGAAGCTCATCCCATGGTCCCCAGCCCTAGTCACATGGGGTCTTTTGGGGGGTCTTAGTCCACCATCCTTGGTTCTGACTGGCTGGGCAGCCCCTTGAGTGTTGCCCCCTGAGTCAGTGGGGCTGAGCAGCTGGTCTGCTTCAAGGGCACCTGGCTCGATGCTTTTCTCCAACCTTCACCTGCACCCCCAGCCCAAAGTCAAAGACACCCAGGAGTGGGAAACAGTAGCTCCCTGGGAAAGCTCCTGAGAACACAAATATTCAGCCCTTAGGATAAAAGACACCTTCCTGAGTGGCAAGGCCTGGCCTGGCTCTACCACTCCCAGCCCCAGCTCACCCACTGTCCTCACTTCTCTAAGCACTCCAGCCGCGGGAGCCTTCTTCCTGTCCTCCAGCACCCTTCCCACTTCCGGGTCTTTGCACAGGTTGCTCCCACTGCCTGAGCCCTTTTCCCTTCTCTCTGGGTGTGTGACTCCATCCTTCACACTCAGCTACTCCCTCTCTAGTGCCCCTGAGCTCCCCGCCACGTGGAATATCTCCAGCACCAAGCACCTATTCCCCATGTGACCAAAGATATTTGCTAAGGGACTTCCCTGGTGGTGCAGTGGTTAAGAATCCGCCTGCCAATGCAGGGGACATGGGTT
>NW_006798446.1:0-274 GCF_000442215.2 Lipotes vexillifer | reverse complement strand
AGAATGCAAGAGATTTCTGTGCATTAATTTTGTATCCTGCTACTTTATCAAATTCATTGATTACCTCTTGTAGTTTCCTGGTTGCATATTTAGGATACTCTATGTATAGTATCATGTCATCTTCAAACAGTGACAACTTTAGTTCTTCTTTTCCAATTTGGATTCCTTTTATTTCTTTTTCTTTTCTGACTGCTGTGGAGAAAACTTCCAAAACAATGTTGAATAATAGTGGTGAGAGTGGGCAACCTTGCCTTCTTCCTGATCTTAGTGGAAA
>NW_006798445.1:0-895 GCF_000442215.2 Lipotes vexillifer | reverse complement strand
GGGCACGTAAACTGAGATGCATTCTAGGAACGTTGCCCGATCACACAGTGGACCATACTCTGGTTTTCCCATGAATGTTTTAGCAGAAGGAAGAAGCCATTAAACCTGGGGAGTTGGGCCCCATAGAATGGATACCATGCCGTAAGACTTCAAAAGCTCTGCCTTTGCTTACCAAACCTCACACATCCTGTCAGCCCCTAGTGTCCAGCCTTATGTCTCACACAGCTGTGGGTATAGATGTGGTAAATCCAGGTTTCATCCCGAGCCGTGAATGAATTAAGTAAGAATGTCTCTCTATTTCACTGTCATTGTGTTTTGGTTTTGAAATTTATTTTTATAATGGGATTTGGCTGATTTTCACTGCTGCGCTTATGTCGCTCTACGCACGCTCGATTCTCTTACGGATACATATAGATACATAGGTTTTTAGATTCCTACCAGTCAGGTCTATTCCTATGCGTCGAATATGGGGTATTGAGTCCATTTCGTGGAGCAAGGAGTACATCTTGTCTATTACGTATTAGGCTTCTGGAACGGTATCTGTGCTGATTTCAATCTCTGGTTTTATGCAGCACCCCCACTCAGCTTTCCCCTTACGCACGTATAAGTTGTTTTCTAAGTGAGAGACTCTCTTCTGTTTTGTAATTCCTTCCATGTGTAGAAAAGTTTACAATCCGTGTATTAGTGATACCGTATGATGTTTCTTTTTCCGTGTGACTTATTTCACTTGGAATCATCGTACCGAAATCCAATCACTAAGATGCTACGGGCCAGATGACCTTGATTTCATTGCTGACTGATATTACGTGGCACGTAAGTGCCGCAACTTGAGGATCCATTTTTTCCTTTCCTTTCGTGGGCATTTAACTTGTACAGTGGACGAGGTTCCTGTAAA
>NW_006798443.1:0-1251 GCF_000442215.2 Lipotes vexillifer | reverse complement strand
TTAGGGTTAGTGTTAGGGAACCGGGATGGTTTAGGGTACAGGGTAGGGTACGACAAGTTTTGATGGTTATCGTACGTGTTACGGAGTGGGTTAGCGTTAGCATACGGGTTAGGATTATGGCACGTTTTACCTTAAGGCTTTGGGTAAGTGTTAGGGTCAGGGTAAGGGTTCGGATTAGGGTTATGGAACGGGATAGGGTAAGGGTTAGGTTCAGGGTGTAGGTTGCGGTTACGGTTAGGGAAAGGGGACGGTTTACCGTATAGGTTAGAGTATGACAAAGGTTGAGGTTTAGCCTATGTGTTAGGGCACGGATTAGCATTAGCATACGGGTTAGGATTAGGGCACGAGTTACGGTAAGGCTTCGGGTAAGGGTTAGGGTTAGGGTTAGGGTTAGGGTTAGGGTTAGACAATGGGGACGGTTTACGGTACAGGTTAGGTTACGACAACCATTGAGGGTTAGCGTACATGTTAGGGCAGTGGTTAGTGTTAGCGTATGGGTTAGTATTAGGGCACGGGTTAGTGTAATGCTTTGGATAAGGGTTAGGGTAAGAGTTAGAATTAGGGTTAGAGAACGGCGATGGTTTAGGGTACGGGATAGTGTACGACAATTGTTGAGGGTTAGCGTACGTGTTAGGGCATGGGCTAGTGTTAGTGTATGGGTTAGGATTAGGGCACGTGTTAGGGTAAGACTTCAGGTAAGGGTTAGTGTTAGGCTTAGGGTTAGGGTTATGGTTGGGTAACAGGGACCTTTTAGGGTACAGGTTAGTGTACGACTATGGTTGAGGGTTAGCGTACGTGTTAGGGCATGGGTTAGTGATAACGTACGGGTTAGGATTAGCGAACGGGTTAGGATAAGGCTTCGCGTAAGTGTTAGGGTTAGGGTTAGTGAACAGGGACGGTTTAATGTACAGGTTAGAGTACGACAACGGTTGAGGGTTAGCGTATGTGTTAGGGCATGGGTTAATGTTAGCGTAGGGGTTAGGATTCGGGCACGGGTTAGGGTAAGGCTTCGGGTAAGGATTAGGGTCAGGGTTAGGGTTAGGGTTAGGGAACATGGACGGTTTAGGGTACAGGTTAGGGTACGACAACAGTTGAGGTATAGGGTAGTGTTAGGGCACGAGTTAGTGTTAGTGTACATGTTAGGATAAGGGCACGGTTTAAGGTAAGGATTTGGGTAAGGGTTAGGGCCAGGGTTTGGGTTAGGTTTAGAGTTAGGGAAGATGGACGGTTTCGAATAAAGGTTAGTGTATG
>NW_006798442.1:0-332 GCF_000442215.2 Lipotes vexillifer | reverse complement strand
GCCTGAGTTAGGAATAGTGTTAGGGCATTAGTTATGGACAGTTCTAGGCCAGATTTAGGACAATCAGCTAGTACTCAGTTAGGGAAAGTGTCATGGCCTTGGGACTAAATTCAGGGCTTGAGGTATTCACAGCATAAAGGCTTCAGTTAGCTTAAGAGGCAGGACATTTGCTAGGTACAGGCTTAGGGTAAAAGTTAGGGATCGTGTCAGGAAATGACTTAGGGATAGTGTCAAGACCTTAGTTACTGATAGTATCAAGGCCTTATTTGGAACCAGTATCAAGGATTCAGTAGGGACAGTGTCAGTGCCTGAATTAGGGAGAGCAACAGGGC
>NW_006798440.1:0-3312 GCF_000442215.2 Lipotes vexillifer | reverse complement strand
AAAAAACCCAGGCGAAGACCAGACAGGCAAGAAAGAAGATCTAGAAAGACAGGTGAAGTGTGAGCTGTCACATCTTTGTACACAGAGGGCCCAAGGGTTGGGATAGAGAGTCGTTGATGAGCTCTGTCCATGGGGCTTCCACCTATTGTCTCAGAAGTAAGTCAGGAGCTGGGGGCCAAGCATGAAACAGCCTATGTGTGGCCCCTGGGTGCCATCGCACTCCTGTGTCCTTCGCTGTGGTTAGGGCAGAGAGACCCTCTGACAAAAGGACATAGGGTGCTTGTCTTCTGGGCAGAGGAGAGGCTCAGAGACAAGAACATGAGTGAAGGGGAGGTGGCAGCATCCGACCTACAGGCAAGCGGACCGAGTGTGGTGGGGTGAGCCCGGCTGTCGAGGAGTCATTCCGGGGCTCCCCAAGGAGCAGAAATGCCCACATGAGGTTTCCTAGCAGCGCCCTCCCCCAGGTCCTTCCCCTCTGGCCTCGGGCCTCTTGCCCGCCAGTGCATGCAGTCCCATCACCGATGACAGTGAGCAGAGTTTGCCAATTCCATTCCTTTTATTACTCATGCCTTTCCCAGGGAAAGGAACAGACTCGAAGGAGAATGCAGTTGCCATGGACTGGCACTTGCTGACGCACCTCTCAGCTAACTCGACCCCTTTCTTTCAAGAGGAATTTTACACAGCCCATTATATGGGTACCTACTGACATCAAAACTGTTAGTCAAAGGGCAGGCATCCAGGTCAGAGAACACCCCACCCCTGGGGCGTATTTCCTCCTTCTGCTCCACAATGTTCCCCAGGACCATGGGAGGATGGGCAGGCAAAAAGAAGATTTCATACGCCCAGGTGTGTGTGCAGGGGAACTTTCTCTCCCACTCTAGCCAGAGACATAGAATTTAATAAATCCTCAGAACTGGGGAGGCAGGGGTGTGTGAGGATGTCTTTCATTGTGGGGAGGGTGGGTCGAACACCTAGAGCGTCTGATAACCGCACGCTCTCAAGAGCATGCCCCCACACATGGTGTACTGCTGAGGCCCAGAAACAGAGGGAAGAGAAAGGGAACCAATCTGGAAGCCAGGGCTCCATCCGCAGTCACTCCACACTGGTTAGGACTGTGGTTCCCATACCTGGATGGATGGCAGAATCACCTGGCCACCTCAGAGAACATGCAGATTCTTGGGGTCCCACTGCAATCCCACCAAGTCAGAGCCAAGTGGGGTGGGGAAATTGGGGTACGTGTGTGTTCAGCAAGCTCCCCTGGGATTCTCATGCCACGTTCCCCTTCCTGCGTTTAGAGTTGCCAGATCCACGTGGGGTTCCTTGAAAATTGATGCTACTCTTGTTCAAGGCCACAGGCAGACCTCCAAAGACAGACCCCAGACCCAGCACATGGAATGGGAGAGTCAGATCTACTCCCAGAGAAGCACCTTGCAGCCTGAGTATCCTGCTGGCACACTCAGCCACTGCAGGTGATCACCTGGGATGCACTGATTTCCGTTATCCCATAGGACCTCTTTTGTAGCATTTTGTTGTTTGTTTTCACAAAATCAACTATTGCAGATATTTGATGATGGACTTGGATGCTATTCTTCTCCCTGTTAAACATGTTTGCCAACCAACCTTACCTGCCAAAGGTAATGTGGAAACCCATCACCCACTGGCTTGTTCAAGATGAGCCCAGGGTCACTAAAGCATTCTCCTATTTTCTTTGGAGCTTCTGTTTGCTTGAACAACAGGCTTCAAAGTGATTTGGAAAATCAAGGTTAGACCCATATCCCTGGACAAAATGCCTGAGAAGAAGAGACAGTTTCTTATCTTTTTTTTTTTCTACTTTTTTTTCGACCTAAGGTATATATAAGGTCACAGAAAAAAGAGTGTTGATTCCACGTGGCTGGTGCTGAACCCTTGCAATTTACCAATGACGTCTCACTCACTCATGAGTTTTCCTGGGTCTGAGTCACACACAGTGAGGCTTTTAAGCAGAGAAAAGAAAATTCCTGAAATGAATGAGTTACATTCTGGCCCGGGAGGCAATACCACAGAAGCACTCACTCTTACCCACACAATCAGGCCTGATAGCTGATGGAAATTTGTGGGAAAGGTTGTGAAATTGGGGATTACAGAAACAAAGTCTAAGGCAGTGGAAGGAATTCTACTGGCAGACTGCCTTTAAACTTGAACTCTTCCTTCGGTTGCCAGCCTGCTGGCCTACCCTGCAGATTTTGGACTCGCCCGTCTCTGTGATCACATGAGCCAACTCCTTAAAATAAATCCCTCTTTATATGCGCACATCCTATTGACAAATGCACAGTCCAAGAAACAAGAACACCCACACACACCCACAACCAACCCAGCAGGGAGATCTTTAGTCCCTACAATGGGCCAGACTGTTACAATAACAAAATCAGCACTGACTTAGACTGCAGTTTCTATGTGGCTTCTGTCAAGTACGCAAAGGTGTATATGGGACAGAGTCCCTGTCCTCCAGTGACTTTCCAACTCGTCCCCAAGTTAAAGAACCTCAACACTGAAAGGGGCCCCAGTGAACCTCACCTAGTCCAACCCCTCTGTTTTACGGACAGGGAAACTGAGGTTCTGAGAGGGGACAGGACCTGGTCCAGGTAGCACAGCCTGACGGTGGAAAAGTCGGGACGAGATCCCAAGGAAAACATTCCAGACAAGAAAAGCATAAATATGAGTGATTGTGTGTGTGTGTGACACACACACTGAAGCAGGTGGGAAGGTGAGCAGCTGGAGCAGGGTAATTATGGGCTGCAGACAAGGTGGAAATGGGGGAAGGTGACCGTGGAGAGTGTCAGACACCTGAGTGTGAAGTTTAGAATGGGTCCACCAGATTGGAGAAGCTTCCAAACACCTTGGGTGTGGGGAGCGACATGATGAAAGAGTTCTTACAAGAGTGCTGCTGTTACAGGAATATTGTAAAAGAGAAAAATGTTGAAGAAAACCTTTTTTTTTTTTTTTTTGCTGCACCACACATATTGTGGGATCTTAGTTCTCTTACCAGGAATCGAACCTGTGTCCCCCGCAGTGGAAGCACAGAGTCCTAACAACTGGACCACCAGGGAATTCCCAAAGAAAACCTCCTTAAAGCCAAACCTTATGACAGATATCTGTCTCTTGAGAGATTAGGAGGCCTGATACAGATTAGAACTGGAGTAGAAGAATTACCCAGTTAGAAGAATGTCAAGGGAAAAGCAGAATGAGACAGAATGAACTAGAAGGGACTTCCCTGGTGACACAGTGGTTAAGAATCCACCTGCTAAAAAAAAAAAAAAAAAAAAAAAAAAAAAA
>NW_006798438.1:0-1072 GCF_000442215.2 Lipotes vexillifer | reverse complement strand
ACCCGTGCCCTAACACGTACGCTAACCCTAAACAGTTTTCGTACCTTAACCTGTGCCCTAAACAGTCCCCGTTCCCTAACCCTAAACCTTACCCTTACCCGAAGCTTTACCCTAACCCATGCCCTAATCCTAACCCGTACGCTAACACTAACCCGTGCGCTAAGACATATGCTAACCCTAAACCGCTGTTGTACCCTAACCTGTACCCTAAACCATCCCTGTTCCCTAACCCTAACCCTAAACCTAACCCTAACCCTAACACTTACCCAAAGCCTTACCCTAACCCATGCCCTAATCCTAACCCGTACGTAAGCACTAACCCGTGCCCTAACAGGTACGCTAACTCTCAACCGTTGTCATACCCTAACCTGTACCATAAACCGTCCCCATTCCCTAACCCTAACCCTAACTCTACCCCTAACCGGAAGCCTTGCCCTAACCCGTGCCCTAATCCTAACCTGTACGCTAACACTAACCCGTGCCCTAACGCCTACGCTAAACCTAAACCGTTCTCGTACCCTAACCTGTACCCTTAACCGTCCCCGTTCCCTAACCCTAACCCTAACCCTAACCCTTACCCAAAGCCTTACCCTAACCCGTGACCTAATCCTAACCCGTACGCTAACACTAACACGTGACCTAACACGTACGCTAACCCTCAAAAGTTGTCGTAGCCTAACTTGTACCCTAAATCGTCACCATTCCCTAACCCTAACCCTAACCCTAACCGTAACCCTAACCCTTACCCGAAGCCTTACCCTAACCCGTGCCCTAATCCTAACCTGTACGCTAACACTAACCCGTGCCCTAACACGTACGCTAACCCTAAACAGTTTTCGCACCCTAACCTGTGCCCTAAACCGTCCCCGTTCCCTAACCCTAACCCTAACCCTTACCCGAAGCTTTACCCTAACCCATGCCCTAATCCTAACCCGTACGCTAACACTAACCCGTGCCCTAACACGTACACTAACACTAAACCGCTGTCATACCCTAACCTGTACCCTATATCCTACCCGTTTCCTTACTCTAACCCTTACCCTAACCCTAACCCTTACCCGAAGCCTTTCCC
>NW_006798436.1:0-203 GCF_000442215.2 Lipotes vexillifer | reverse complement strand
AGGCAGAATGCCGACCAGGATGCCCTTGGCCAAAAAGGGCGTATGCGTTTTATCCTGTATATACTCAGGAAAAAACGCATACGCACTTTTTGGCCAACCAACCAAGCTTGCAACAGAAATCTACGTTACAATGTACCCTCATTCCCCCCGGTCAAAAAGGCAATCTGAAAAAAGTGTAAAATCCAGAAAGGCAGGACAGGCCA
>NW_006798435.1:0-232 GCF_000442215.2 Lipotes vexillifer | reverse complement strand
GGTATCACTAATACACGGATTGTAAACTTTTCTACACAGGGAAGGAATTAAAAAACAGAAGAGTGTCTCTCATTTAGGAAACAAACGTCTGCTTGCGTAAGGAGAAAGCTGAGTGGGCGTGCTGCACAAAACCAGAGATTGAAATCGGCATAGATACCGTTCCGGAAGATAAATACGTAATAGACAAGAACTACTCCTTGCTCCACGAAATGGACTCAACACCCCATATTCA
>NW_006798433.1:0-202 GCF_000442215.2 Lipotes vexillifer | reverse complement strand
TAAGTGACAGGAAGAAGGAATTTTATGAAGTCACAATTCACAGTGAAAATATAGCAAGACTCAATATCTACGCACCAGATAAGACCAACCTCTTATATAAGGCAGAAACTATAGGAAATACAGGAGAAGTATTAGAAACGTACTACTGATAGCAGATGCTAACACTCCACTCTCAGTACAAGACAGACTGATTAAACAAAAA
>NW_006798432.1:0-2571 GCF_000442215.2 Lipotes vexillifer | reverse complement strand
ACATGTATACACTGATGTGTATAAAATGGATGAGTAATAAGAACCTGCTGTATAAAAAAATAATTAAAATAAAATTCAAGAAAATAATAATTTAAAAAAAGGCTCAATAAGTCTTATGTTTCTCCCCAACTGTCGTACTACTTACACTCTTTATGACTCATTACAATTACCTATTTATGTGTCTCGCCCACCTCTCTCCCAGTAAGTTTTGGAAAGATAAAGGGATTATGCCCTATGTTATCTTTGTATCTTCCACAGCATCAAGTTCTGTGACTTGTGAACAGTAGTTAAGTAATGTGTGCTGTTAAACTGAACTAACAAAGAATAAATCAAGAAGCCTGTTTTTGCTACATGTTCCTCTTCCAGTTTTGAAGTTCTTAACTGAAAATATAACTGGATCAAAATATTAAATACAAATGCATAAAGAAAGCTAATTTAATCTATTCTTGAAATTTGAGATTGTTATATGGGTTTTGAACCCATTTTATTACTCTTACCTGTTACTTCGTCACTGTGAGTAGACAGCAGTTTCCAGATGAGGTAAGGACCACCAAGGATAACAGCAAAGAACAAGAATATTGGCCAAGATTTTGCTGAGTTAGTTGCTCTGTCCTCAGCACCAAGGCAAGCCACAGTTCCTTCACTTTCTGCCCACAGGTCCTCATTCTCAGAGTCTCTTCTTAAACCTATCATCCACTGCAACCGTCTGTAAAGATACCTTATAGTCCTAACTAATGCAAAAGCTGAAAAAACCTTTGTGAAGTGTATTTTTAATCGGGAAAAGTGGTTTGCTACATCCAATACAGCCCTGAAACTGTTATAGACAGCTGAAAAGGTAGCATCCATCATCATACTGACAGAGGCAAATGCATGCACAATACTTTCAATGGACTGAAATGCACCTCTGCTGCTTTCTTCAGCTTGCTGAACAAATCTACTAGGTGGAAGATCATCTATACGAAGGCGGTTATAGCCCAACCCATTATACCCATAACTATAAGGGCTATAGCTTCCATAAAATGAATTTCCATAGGCACCATATCCAGAAGAAAATGAACTGTAAGCAGGTCTGAAAGTGTTCACATTACTGCTTCCTGTCTGCTGGGATGGCCTTGGAAGAACAGGCGGTGGCACTCTGGTAAGTGTTGGTTGTCCAGGTCTTGTCAATAAAGTAGGACCCAAATCAGCAGATCTAAAAGCAAAAAGGATTCAAAGTTGTAACTTAAGCACACAATAAATTCATTCAAAGTAACTATTAAACACTTTGTATATACCTAGTGTTATGACAGATCCTACTAAAGTTGTCTTAAAGTAAGGAATAGTCTCTAATATCCAGATGCTTAGAATCTGTGTTAAGACAAAATAGGTAAGATAAAATAGCTGACTGAACTCTATATTCTTGTTTACTTATGCTGCATTATTAGTAGTCTCTTCAAACTTTGGTTTCTTTTTAAGACACATGTCCATTTCCTCAGGGTTAGTTACAACTTGATATCTGTCCATCCTTACACCTAAATGGCACTATCTTAATTACTATAGTTTTATAATAGGTCTTAATATCCAATAAGACAAATCTTCCTACGCTATTCTTCATCTTCAAGAGTGTCTTGGCTATTTGACCCTTTGAATATCCATATATATTTTAGAATCAGAGTTTGAAGTTCTACACTGTTCTCCCCACAAAAGCCCTATTGAGATTCTGGTTTGGGATTACATTAAATTCGTAGATTAATTTGAGGTACTCAACATCTCCATTATATCGAGAGTTTCAACTCAATATAACATATCCTCCATTTACTTATGTCTTTTGAAGATTTTTCTTAATAATGTTTTTTTAAAATAACCACTGAGGGACTTCCCTGGTGGTGAAGTGGTTAAGAATCCACCTGCCAATGCAGGGGACAGGGGTTCGTGCCCTGGTTCAGGAAGATCCCACATGCCACAGAGCAACTAAGCCTGTGAGCCACAACTACTGAGCCTGTGCTCTAGAGGCCACAAGCCACAACTACTGAGCCCATGTACCACAACTACTGAAGCCCACATACCTAGAGCTTATGCTCTGTAATGAGAAGTCACATCACTGAGAAGCCTGCGTGCACACTGCAACAAAGAATAGCCCCTGCTTGCGCAACTAGAGAAAGCCTATGCGCAGCAATCAAGACCTAACACAGCCAAAAATAAATTAATTAAAAAAATAAAATAACCACTGAGTCTCAATGTTTTATAGTTTACTGTGTGGAGGTCTTTCTTTAGATTTATTTCTATATATTTGATTTTTTTGATGCTATTGTAAACAGTGTCTTTCTAATATTTCACTTTTTTGCTGTTATATAGAAATAATTGATTAAAAAAATATGGTCCTTATATTTAACAACCTTATTTTGGATTCTTCTTTTGTACTTTCTAGAATCTTAAGGATCTGCAGTCATATTGTATGTGAATAACAATAGGTTATTTCTTCCTTTTTTCAATTCTTACAGCTTTGATTATTAAGGTATTGCATCTAGGGGCCTTCCCTGGTGGCGCAGTGGTTGAGAGTCCGCCTGCCGATGCGGGGGACACGGGTTCGTG
>NW_006798431.1:0-803 GCF_000442215.2 Lipotes vexillifer | reverse complement strand
GCCTGAGTTGGAGTAGTGTCATGGCCTGAGTTAGTAGTAGTGTCAGGGCCTTATTTAGGGATAGTGTCAGTCCCTGTGTTAGGAGTAGTGCCATGTCCTTAGTTAAGAGCAGTGTCAGTGCCTGAGTTAGGAGTAGTGTTAAGACCTGAGTTAGGAGTAGTGTGAGGGCCTTTCTCAGGGACAGTGTCTGTGCCTTATTTAGTAGTAGTGTCAGGACCTTAGTTAGGGCAAGTGTCAATGCCTTATTTAGAAGTAGTGTTATGGCCTGAGTTTGGAGTAATGTGAGAGCTGTGGGGACAGTGTCAGTGTTTCAGTTAAGAGTATGTCAAGTCCTTAGTTAGGTAGAATGTCAGTGCCTGAGTTAGGAGTAGTATCAGGGCCTTTGTTAGGGAGAAAGTCAGTTCCTGAGTTAGGAATAGTGTTATGACCTGAGTTAGGAGTAGTATGAAGGCCTTAGTTAGGGAGTGTCAGTGCCTCTGGTAAGAGTATTTTCAAGGCCTTAGTTAGGAAGAGTGTGAGTGCCTGAGACGGGAGTAATGTCAGGTCCTTAGTTAAGGACAGTGTCAGTGCCTGAGTTGTGAGATTTTTCAGGCCCTTAGTTAGGGACAGTGTCAATGCCTGAGTTAAGAGTAGTGTCATGGCTTTAGTTAAGGAGGGTGTCAGTGCCTGAGTTGGTAGTAGTATCATGGACTTAGTTAGGGACAGTGTCAGTGCCTCAGTTAAGAGTATTGTCAAGGCCTTAGTGAGGCTGAGTGTGAGTGCCTGAGTTAGGATTAGTGTCACGGCTTTAGTTAGGGACAGTG
>NW_006798430.1:0-3720 GCF_000442215.2 Lipotes vexillifer | reverse complement strand
AACCCGTGTCCCCTGCATTGGCAGGCGGATTCTTAACCACTGCACCACCAGGGAAGCCCCTGCTTTGTTTTTTTGTTTGTTTTTACCTTCCAATCCATCCTCTATCAATTCGTGGTTCTCCAGCTTATGCCATCTGGGACTTACCGTGTGGGTTCAATCCCACCCAAACTGGTCTAGTTCCTGTTCTATAGGACAACTGCCCTGGATGTCTCAGTGATGTCTAATTGCTATAAAAGTCTCTACAGTTTTAGCGCCTATACTTATCTCGCCACAGACCGGTGAAAAGTAGCCTGGACCAATAACACAGGTGCAGAGAGGATGTGGGTCTGTCATTATTACATGACCCACCACCATATTGGAACTTTGTTCCAACCAGATAACAATCTGTATGTCTGAGGCATTAATGGAGGGATTCTGTGAGTGACTTCTCCTTTCCAAACTTTCCTTTATTATTATTAAAAGGTTGCCTCACAACACAGTTTCTAAAGAGGAGGGAAATGTCTTAACTTTTACAGAAATTATGATGAAATTCAGGAAAAGGGGGAAGACCTAAAGACCAACGTTAATTCATTACTTGAAGTTTTTAAAAGAAAAAAGAGAGTAATATTGATACGTTAAAGGGAGCAAAAGAATGAGTGAGTCTGAGTCCCCTTCTCTCACTCTCATTAATCTGCTTTAGGTGTCGCCTGAGGGGCCCAGTGTGACTAGAAATCACCCAAACTCCTCCTGTCTACATTCATTCAAGGTCCTCCCTCAGGTAAACCCAACTCATCAGATACTCCACCAGCCCTACCCACATTAATCCTCTCTTCTCACAATACTTCTGTAATGATCTGCTTCTTTTGGTTACGTGTTTATACATCTCCATTCTTATTACATCCTTCCATCTTCTTATGGATAGTTTCCTGACAAAAGACTAGAGTCTGGGAAAACAGAGACTCGCAGCTAAGCTGTTGCACCATCGGCAGCCCCCTTCAATGAGTGGAAAGGTGGGTTTCCAATGCCCTCATGGTCATGGGATAAGGTATTCTTCACACAAAGGTAATTACACTTCCTGCTGCCCAGAATGCTTCAATTGCTCTAGGCGAGGTCTTCAGCCTGTATAGTCCCATAATAACTAGCAAAGATGCAGTGCCAGGGATAACAAGATATGGAGGATTTTACTTGTATTCCTATGGGAAAAGAAAAAATACAATCAGTTCCTTCCAGTTAGCCTCAAACCTACTCCCAAATAAATGAGTCACAACAATAAGAACAAAAAATTACTTCAAATGTACCACAATCTAAAACTCAAACCATAGGAAAACTATCAGACCTTCTGGCCTCTATGCTGTATTCTGCTAAAAGAAGTCAAGGTGACTTTGAAAAGTGACACTAACTTTTTTGACAAACAAAAGCCAGCTGATCACGATCCGTCTGAAGTACAACTGAGTACAATATAATCAGAATTTGTTTTACACAGAGGAAGGAAAATCTTACTTTAAGGAGCAACCATCTGTCTTCCAAAGTTTACAGAGGTTGAAAATAGCTGATTTTTTTACCCTAGCAGTAAGCCAATAAGAAAATATATTAAATTTCCTCATCAGTATATAGATGAAAGGGAGCTCCAAAAAATACTGAAAGTGGGAGACAAGAGAAAAAGAAATTTTAACTTTTACTCTTCTTTCTAATCCTGTGGCCACCATCCATGTCCAAACCTTTTCCCTGAGACAGTACCCAGCCTACTAACAGAATAAGCACCTGAGAAGCACTAAGTAGATGGTAGTTATTATCATTGCCCAGGGCAGAAGGGGAATTCATTCATCTAATCAACAAAGGCTTGGTTTTTTTTGTTTGTTTTATTTTCAAACGGGTATATTTTCATTATTAAAAAACTTACATACAGTAAATCTGTATGGATGTACCACAGTCTGTTTATCCATTTACATGATGAAGGACATCTGAGTTGCTAACTTTTGGTGATTATGAATAGTGCTGTTATAAATATTTGTATTTTTGTGTGAACATAAGCTTTCATTTCTTTAGGATAAATGCCTTGGAGTGGAACTGCTGAGTAATAGAGTAAATGCATATCTAACTTATAAGAAATTATTTCTTAGACGGCTGTACACATCTCATTCCCACCAGCAATATATGAGTTCAACTGCTCCAAATCCTCAACAGCAATTGACACTGTTAGTTTTAAATTTTTTTAAATATTAGCAATTATTTTAGTGTGAAGTGGTAGCTTGTGGTAATAATTTTCATTTCCCTAATGACAAATGATGTTAAGCATCTTTTCATGTGCTTATTTTTAATTCATTCTTTGGTGAAGAATATTCAAGTCTTTTACCACTTTTATATTTGTTTATTTCCTTATTATTGAATTTTGAGAATTCTTTATATATTCTGTACATGAATCCAACAAAAGTTTGTTGAACGCTACTGTGTGCCAGGCACTGAGTACACAGCAATGACCAAAACAGATTAAGTCCCTGTCCTGCTGACATTACATTACAGTGATTACAGTGATTTGAACTGAGGTTTCGTTATCTCCAAAGCCTGTAGCTGTTAAACCGGCTTTTAGGCAAACTCAAATGCCTAAAGAGGTCATGCAGGTAAAATAAATGAGTTGGGTCAGATACTAGCTGGCTGTTCACCAAACCTGTTCTCTTTTCTTTCAGGTCCACCCCATGTTTCCCAGCCTCTCTCTGCAGGTAGACGTGGCCAAGTGACAGAGCCCGAATGCAAGGAAAGTGGGCAGAATGATGCACAGCCCTTTCAGACCTGTTCCCCTCTCTCTTTCTCCTTCTGTCTGCTGGATGCAGATAAGCACAGCAGCCTTGGAAGCCACAGACTGAAGATGGAGAAAACACAAAGGAAGGATCCTGAGTCCCTGAGTCACTGCTTGGTAGAGAGCTCCCGGCCAGTTAGGAGTATTCATTGGGTCTTTATGTGAATGAGAAATAAAACTCCAGGGCTTTAAGCTATTATAGACTTGGGGGTTGGGTTGTTACCACAGTAAACCCATCTCAGCCAAGACATGACTGAAGTGGGACAGGTGGGGGCTGTGACAGATGCCCCCCAACTAAAGAAGGTGCCACCACTCAACTTTAGCCAGTTGTTGCCACGCTAGAATACGGGACCAGCGAAGTCAGTCTTCTGACTATTTCAAGAGAACCTGGAAATCCTGATTTGTATGGAAAAGCTCCCGATTTTTCAATGATTTTTATTTTTGTTGACAAGTGTTTAATTTTTGAAAACACCTCTGTGGACAGAAGTCAGTCCTCTGGGTTGTGGCCCCTGCACTCCATCCCACCATTACTGTTATACTATCCAAATACGTTTGTTGGCAGAATGGCAAGAAAGGTTTTGTTTGTTTGTTTGTTTGTTTTAATTTATTTATTTACTTATTTATTTTTGGCTGTGTTGGGTCTTGGCTGCTGTGCGCGGGCTTTCTCTAGTTGTGGCGAGCGGGGGCTATGCTTTGTTGCAGTGCGCAGGCTTCTCACTGCAGTGGTTTCTCTTTGTTGCGGAGCATGGGCTCTAGAGCCCACAGGCTTCAGTAGTTGTGGCACGCGGGCTCAGTGGTTGTAGCTCGCGGGCTCTAAACCACAGGCTCAGTAGTTGTGGCGCACGGGCTTAGTTGTTCCGCGGCATGTGGGATCTTCCCGGATGAGGGCTGGAACCCGTGTCCCCTGCATTGGCAGGCAGATTCTTAACCACTGCGCCACCAGGGAA
>NW_006798429.1:0-215 GCF_000442215.2 Lipotes vexillifer | reverse complement strand
AAACAAAAATCGACAGGACACAGGCACCCCAACGTTTACTGCCTCTCTGTTTAAAAGAGCCTCAACTTCGGTATAACCTAAATGTCCCCGGAAGGAAAAAATGGATAAAAGAGATGCGGTACTTATGTAGAGTGGAATATTACTCAGCCCGGAATCAATGAAATAAGGCCAGTTGCAACAACTCCAAAGGAGTTACGTACGATCATTCTAAGTGA
>NW_006798428.1:0-4266 GCF_000442215.2 Lipotes vexillifer | reverse complement strand
TGGTGGTGCAGTGGTTGAGAGTCCACCTGCCGATGCAGGGGACACAGGTTTGTGTCCCGGTCCAGGAAGATCCCACATGCCATGAAGTGGCTGGGCCCGTGAGCCATGGCCGCTGAGCCTACACGTATGGAGCCTGTGCTCCGCAACGGGAAATGCCACAACAGTGAGAGGCCCGCGTACTGCATAAATAAATAAATAAATAAATAAATAAAGCATTCATATCCATATGACTCTAAGAGACTTAATGGCATTCACAGCAAATGAAATGATCTGATTCTGTAGAGAAGACTTGAGAGCAAGCATTTTCCATTGTACTCCCATATTAAATGGCTTTTTCCTTTCAAAAATCCTATTGACCATAATTATGAAAATGACTGATAGATAATATTGTATCAGAATTTCAAAAACAAAACCTGAATGTCTACTTTAAAAGTGATCATCCCTCAAGGGAACACCTAATTAAGGTCACAGCCATTGGTCATAACATCCAACCAGAACAAGAACCAGACTATATGGTAAATTTATAAGAAAGTTTTCCAGTTTGAGTAGTCTCAACAGGGTCACACAAAGATTAATAGAAACGATATTTTATGTAAGAAGCAGGAGATATAAGTATAGGAAATAAGAATACAGAGAACTAAGAATACTAAGATTTAAAGAGAGAATAAGCAGTTGTCAAAGACTTATTAACACTCAGTTGCATTAATCTATAGAGAAGGAGAGATTACTTGAGAGTACATGGAATACTTCCTGTTTTGATATTTTCTTTTCTTCATAAAGGCAATCAAGAAAATAAAGGGAAAATATAGATTGTATGGCAAAAGCTTTCTGAAAAAATCACAATGCTCTTATTAATTATATTTTAATATTTCCTCTTCAAAAAAACTTTAAACTAATAGATTTTTTTAAATAATTATTTTACTTAATATTAAATGTTGAAAGGGAATCTGAAGAAACAAAGTCAGACCGTCGTCTTGGTTTGTTTTAATTTAGTGATGAGTAATTTCTATAGAGATTGTCTCCTGACTCCTGATTATAAAGATAAGTAAAATTTAATTTTTGAGACTGTTTACTAAAGGTGAACTATAATAATGACCTCAGTGTTTATCATACATATACATCAGTAGCAATTTGACTTCAACTTTCTGAAGTTATCAGGGTAACTGATCTCAAAACCTTCTCATTATAACAGTTCCTAATCCAATTTTTATTTCATATTTAATATACCATTATTCTAATATTTAAGTTACAGAGCAGAATAAATACAGGGATGGAATTTCCTAAAGAATTAGGTAAACTTAAATTCACAACAGGGAATTAAGACACAATATGAGTTATGAGAAAGTTATGATAAGCCACAACAAACTTAGGGAATATCTCCTTTACCTTATTTCTTCTTGAGTTAACATTAATTTTCAGCTACTAGAAAGAATTTAAAGGCAATGAATGAACAGCAAGTAGATTTTCATAATAACACTGCCTGTTTCTCCTCAGTGTAGTATTATTACCTTCTACCTAATATGACAGAACAAGAATATAATGAGACCTGACCCCATAACATCAATCCGGGAACTTCCCCAGTGATGACCGTTCAATGAGGCATTGAAACATGCCCCCTTTCAGTGCACTTCCCTTTAAGCACTTAAAGCTTATTAAAATATGAGCTTTAACTTCCATAGTAGGCATAGAATGAACTTTATGTCACTAATTGTCCTATTCTTGGTCATATCTATAGCTGCTGTGAATGAATGAAAGCATCTGTGGATAGATCTGTGTTCTGAAAACAGGAATATCTGTCATAAATAGTCTATATATAGAGAGAGTTTGGTTAGACAATTCATCACAATTTTAAGAGTGTAATCATTTAACTGTTAAGACATTTTATAACAAGAAAAAAAGATCCAAATAAAGCATGTTGTCAAACCTAAAGAAGCTTTTAAGTTGGGCTAGAAATACCAGGGTGTAGAGTGCAGCAAGTTGAAAAATGTGTCCTGCCCAGATTTGCCAAACAAAATCTTGTTTTATGATTTTAGAATTAGTTCTTAAACAGATAGGACCACAAACTCTAGAGTGATTTATTCTTCCAGGTAGTTGAGCTTTTCTTTCCTGTGATAAGCAGTTTTCATATGACCAGAAGAATATGGAAAAAAATGCAGATGTCTAATTATTGATATTTTGGTGTTTGTTGTGTCATATTTTGTTGAAAAGACAGAAATATTGTAACACTCCACATTCTTTCTGTTTCCTTTCCATGCAACCCAGCTGACCTTTTCTGAAGCCATAAGAAACAAAGCCAGATTATCCATCACTGGGAGTGTAGGTGAAAATGGCCGCGTCTTGACACCCGACTGCCCAAAGGCTGTACACAGTGGAACTGCAATTAGACAAAGTTCAGGATTGGCTGTCATTGCATCAGACCTACCATAAAAACCAAAAAAATAATTGAGTGCCTTAATTAAACTGTGTTGGTGACTGATGGAAACGCAGCCCTGAGGGACACGCTAAGTGCAGGTCTTCGCAAACCAATCCTTTGGCTGAGAGCGGGAAGTACATCCTAAGGCGCTGAACATCAGCAGCAGCAACATGTGCATGAGCTCAGCTCGGAAACCCAAACTCAGATTTTATATCAGGAAAACTCAAAATTTAGAATTTTTTTCTGGGAGTGGGTGGGGGGAGCTGGGATGGGTGTATCAACAGCAACAGATTTCACTTGAGTGAACTTAAAAACTAATCAGACATGCGAGTTAGCACATTAAACTGTGAAGTTTTTGCTCAGAAAGGCCTCAGTCTTCACTCCAAGGGATAAAATAGTTACAGAAGTCAATGAATATGCTAACCTGTGTCTCCAGAACACCCATATATTCAGTGGAAGACTATCCAGCCAAGAAAACAAAATCACTAAACTCTGATAAGAAAATAATAAACAAACATGTAAATCCTGTGAAAAAATTTAAAGGAAGTATTTACACTTACTTTGGAGAAAACAAATACTGAACATGCTTGCTTTTTAACTGACGTAAATTCGGTAGAGGACAACACAATTCTTTTTTCTAACCATCTTAGGGAACAATACATTGCAATAATTGAAATAAATGCCATCACTGTAAGAAACTTTAGAGACTTTTTAAAAATAAAAGTTGTTGGTCATCTTCTTGTTTGCTGTAACCTTCACTCTGTCACATGAATCAGTGTCCACAGATTACATTTGTCTCACTACCAGGAACAAAAACAAAATGAAGACAACATTAACGTAAAATCATCAGTCCACAATGTAGACTCAGAAGAGACTATGGGTCACTCATATTATCTATATTATTTATAATCTTGTTCTGTGTACAAAATTGTGGTTTTTGTACCCACCAAAAAGAATAAACAACAGACATTCTTAAAATATTTACAGAGCTTAAAGTTTTTTCTTATCATTATAAAAGTTATTTGAGAAATTTTAAGACTATAGGTGGGATTGTAGAAGTAAATTGTAGGCCATATTTAAAAATGTAGCAAGCCCTTATTATTTTTGCATAGTAAGCTACTCTTTTTAACAGATCTTTGCTTCATTAGCAGTTAAATTGTCAAAGATGGAGTGTTTAAATTGAGGAATGAATCACTGTCATAACAGCAACATACCCGGTAATTATATACTGAAATTTTACTTGGCTGCATTTTGCTGCATAAAATAATGTGTCTCTTGGGCTTCTCCCCCCATTCCCATTGTTCCATTTAAATCATTTGAAGGTACTAATAATATTTTGTGGTAGACAACATATGAAGAATTAGTCTTTGTTGAAAATTATACATGTTTATTTACAAAAATTACCTTAATTATGTAGGGATTAAATTAACTTGGTTCAAAAGGAGGTTTAGATCATTTGAAATAATAAGTACCATAACACAGATAAACATCACAATACTTAGAGATCTTGGCAGAAAGCATAAGATAGGATGATTTTGGAAGTCTGGCCTTGAAGGATGAGTTGAGTTTTCATAGGTGGAGTTTTTACAGGTGTTAAAAACCTTATAGGTGAGCAGTGACCCAAAGTTTGGCTTGTCAGTGGATTGTTTAAGGAGTATATGCAACTGGATGAGCTGAAGAGAAATGGGTGTGATATCATGGAAGATAAAATTGGAAAAGTTGAAAGACTGATCACCTTGCTTCAACTCTCAAGATTCTCCTCCCCCATTCAATTTCTGTGCTGCAGTAAGAGCAATCTTAAAAAGTGAAAATCTGATAGCTTACACACACACACACACACACACACACACACA
>NW_006798426.1:0-260 GCF_000442215.2 Lipotes vexillifer | reverse complement strand
GGGTTAGGATTAGGGCACAGTTTAGGGTAAGGCTTCGGGTAAGGGTTAGGATTAGGGTTAGGGATAGGGTTAGTGTTAGGGAACGTGTACGGTTTAGGGTACAGTTTAGGTTACGACATAGGTTTAGGTTAGGCGTATGTGTTAGTGAACGGGTTAGTGTTTCCGTATGGTTTAGGATTAAGGCACTGGTTAGTGTGAGGCTTTGGGTAAAGGTTAGTCTTAGGGTTACGGTCAGGATTAGTGTTAGGGAACGGGGATGG
>NW_006798425.1:0-386 GCF_000442215.2 Lipotes vexillifer | reverse complement strand
CTCTCCAGAGCAACAGCAGGAAGCGCAGGACTGGAGCTCAGTACCTCCGCCCGATATGTATTAACTCCTGAAATGGGTCCTCAGGCCCTCTCTATGGGCATCTGTGGACCTTTACCCAAGGGTTTGATGGGACTGTTATTGGGAAGAAGTAGTGGCACCATGAAAGGTTTAACTATGATGCCAGGAGTCATGGGTGCTGACTACAAAGGAGAAATACAAGTCATGGCACAAACTATGAAAAATATAATAACTATTTCTCCTGGTGATAAAGTTGCACAATTGCTACTTTTGCCCTTTGTACCTCGTGGACAAATTTTACAACATCAAAAGAGAGAAACAAAGGCTTTTGGATCATCTAATGCTGCCTACTGGATTCAGATGATAGG
>NW_006798424.1:0-1370 GCF_000442215.2 Lipotes vexillifer | reverse complement strand
ACTGACTCTGTAAGTGTGGAGAGTGTCAGGTAAGCGTCTTGAACTGCCAACACGAGTTCCAGGTCATGTAAACTCATATGCATTTCAGGAACGTTGCCCGATCGCACGTTGGACCATATTCTGGGTTTCCCATGTATGTCTTAGCGGAAGGAAGAATCCCTAAAACCTGGGTAGTTGGGATCCATGGAATGGATACCACGCAGTATGAATTCAAAGGGGCTGCCTTTGCCTTCCAAACCTCACCTTTCATATCAGCCTCTAGTGTCCAGCCTTATGTCTCACATAGCTGGGGGTGTAGATGTGGTAAATCTAGGTTTCATCACGAGTCCTGTAGGAATTGTAAGAATGTTGGGTGTAGATGTGGTAAATCCAGGTTTCATCACGATTCCTGAAGGAATTATGTAAGAATGTCTCTCTATTTCACTGTCATTGTGTTTTGATTCTGAAATTTATTTTTATACGGGGATTTGGCGGATTTTCACTGCTGCGTTTATGTCGCTCTACACACGCTTGATTCTCTTACGGAGACATATAAGTACATAGGTTTTAACATTCCTACCATTCTGGTCTATTCCTATGTGTTGAATATGGGGTATTGAGTCTTTTTCGTGGAGCAAGGAGTAGGCCTTGTCTATTACGTATTTGGCTTCTGGAACGGTATGTCTGCTGATTTCAATCTCTGGTTTTATGCAGTTCCCCCACTCAGCTTTCCCCTTATGCAAGCAAAAGTTTGTTTTCTAAATGAGAGACTCTCTTCTATTTTGTAATTCAGTCCATGTGTAGCCAAGTTTACATTCCCTGTATTATTGATATCTTATGACGATTCTTTTCCTGTGTGACTTATTTCACTTAGAATCATCGTATCTGTATCCACTCATTATGCTGCTACGGGCCTGATGACATTGATTTCATTGCTGAGTGATATTCCATTGCACGTAAGTGCCACCACTTGTTGATCCTTTTTTTGCTGTCGTGGATATTTATCTTGTACTGTGGACGAGGTTTCAGTAGAGAGGGCATCCCCAAACTTTGGGGTGGCTCTGTCTTTTTGATTTCAGATTTCCTAAGCCTAGTGCCCTAGGCTATATACCTTGTTTTTTCGATGTTTCAGGAAATACCATACCTTTCTCCAGGGTGGCTGTTGGCAGTTTACATCCCGCCCATCAGCATAACAACGCTCCCTGTTGTCCATGGCCTGTCCTGCCTTTCTGGATTTTACACTTTTTTCAGATGGCCCTTTTGACCGGAGGGAAGTGAGACTTCAGTGTAGCGCAGATTTCCATTGCACGCTTTCTTGGTTGGCCAAAAAGGGCGTAGGCGTTTTTTCCTGAATATATTCATGAAAAAACGCCTACGCCCTTTTTGGCCAA
>NW_006798423.1:0-2625 GCF_000442215.2 Lipotes vexillifer | reverse complement strand
TGCGCGTCCGGAGCCTGTGCTCCGCAACGGGAGGGGCCGCGACAGTCAGAGGCCCGCGCACCGTGATGAAGAGTGGCCCCTGCTCGCTGCAACTAGGGAAAGCCCTCGCGCAGAAACGAAGACCCAACGCAACAAAGATAAATAAATAAATAAATAAACTCCTACCCCCAACATCTTCTTTAAAAAAAGAACAGATCAACATTGAAAAAAAAAATTCTTGTTTTATTTCTGTGAGTTCCTTATTTCACAATTTCTGATCCCTTTTCATGGATTTATTCTATCATATATTCCCTTAAGGTCCCTGAACACTTAAAGCTTTTTCTAGACTCTGTTCTATTACTTTTATTTTGTCTGGAGTGAGTTCATCTTTAGATTTTGCTGCTTTTGATGGTCCTTCAGCATTTGGTTTACACGTGGGTATTGGCATTTTGGGTTTGTCCTAGGTGGGGGACTCTCTCCCATGGTCTCTCTTGCCGTGCCCCTTTGCTCACCCCTGCCTCTGGCTAACGAAGGCCTTGACCTGGTCCACTGGGGGCCCTGCTCCTGGAGCGAGTCGTGTTATCTCGACCAGAGGCATCCCAGATGTAGCCACTGCAGGGCTCAGCTCAGCTCCAGGCCAGAGGCTGTATCAAGGTTTTCTCTCCTCCCCGTGAGCACTTTGGTGCCCATGACCTGACAGGCGCCCAGCTTCTGGCAGCACCAACCGGGTTTGGGCCCCAGGGTTTGTCAGGACGGCTCCTCCGGCCCCTCTCACTACTGTGCACTTGTGTCTGGACACCAGTCCTTAGAGACGGTCACGTTGTTTCAAGAGCCCTCTAAACTTACATTTTCTCCTTCTTTTTCGTCTTTCACTCGTGTATATTTAGAGCAGGTATATGTGTGTGGCACGGGAGCCTCAGAGCACAGACTTACAACACCATCATGACAGGAGCCTTACCCAACCTTTTCACTTCTCATGGAATTATTGCAAACGTCAGCGGCACTTTCAAAAATGCGTAAGTTGCACTGCATTTCCAAAAGCAAACACCTGAAATGTGGTATTTCGGGTTTCCAGAGATGCTGGTGGATGAAGAAGAGACTCGGCTGGGGGGAAGTCTGGGGATGTCCCACTCCTGGGTTTCCCACTGACAAGACACTTGTCAACACTTTCTTCTCTGGTTTCTCTTATTTTTACTGCTGGTAAAGCACTTAATAGCACATGTTCCCTTCATTTGGTATGTTTTTATTTGTTTAAGTACAATTTAATGGGAGTTTGCATTTAAAAATGCTTCCAGGAAAAAGTTATGTATATGCTATACCTCAGCATATATTATATATCACACAATTATATAAAAATTTATATGCTTATATTTATATAAATAATATAATGTATTACAAGTATTGTGTGTATATATATATATATATATATATAAATACCCGTTTTCTAGCAAGAAAGGGCATGAGACACAGAGAATAACAGTTGATATATTTGTACCATTTGTCTTCTTAGGTCTGTTAAGTTTCTGATCTTTTTCCTGATACTTTCTATTTTCCGGAGTCTGTGAAAATTGGGCCGGGAGTCAGGTTTATTACATTTAGTTCACCTTAGAACCTGGTTTCCATAATGATGCCTACATTTTTTTGCTTTTGTTTTATTTTATTTATTTTGTTTTATTTTATTTATTTATTTTGTTTTATCAGTGACAGCCTGATAGAGTCCTATAAAGGACAGTGATAAAGTCCTATAAAGGCTGCTCAGGAGCTCGAGACCTCAATTTCAGGGACGAGGGAGGCACTTTCCTCGTCTAGTCCCAGTTTTGGGGACTATTGTCACGAGAAAAGAGAAAGGCTGATGGAAAACTCCCAAGGCCTCCACGCTGAGGAAACTGCCCTTGTGGAGACCCCTCACTTGAGCAGCGCCCCACCGGGAGCTGCCAGTAGCTGTGGACGCAGTGTGCTAGTGGCCCCTCAGCACGCCATGCTCACCCAGTTGGGGTGATGTGTCTGACACCCACTGCACGCGAAGCTCTGTGCGACACTCAGCAGTGGGAGCAGAGACAGAGTCAAAAATCACGAGATGGGTCCCGACACCTGGAGCTGCGGACACAAACAAGGTGCACGAAGCAGCTTTGCAACATTTTGCAAGGGGAGTGAGCAATGTTCACGGGCTGTAATTCTCCCGCTAACACACACATGCACACTGAACACAGGGACACTCACAACACATATGGACACACACATACAGATACACATGGGCTATTTTCTTTGTATTCAGTGTAAATATCTTATTTAACTGTTTTAGATTTGGGTTGTTTTTTTCCAGCATTATCTTAGGTTATAAAATGCTAGAGAACACATTTAACCACAGAAGTCTTTCTGCATTAGTAATATTTAATTTTTTAAACAAGTAAGATTAATTTCCCATTTTAAGGGCTTTTTTATATCTCTTCTTTCTCTGAAATCTTGTTTCCTGAGAATTCTATTAGGTAACCTAAAATTTAACTAAATATCAGGAACATTGGAATATAATGAAGATGAGTTGAAAGATACATTTCTCCATTTATCCACTAAAGTAGCACATACCCTACTTATTTCTTGAGACTTTATCCTCTGGAATTTCTCTTTTTTTTTTTTTTTTTGCTGTGC
>NW_006798422.1:0-6924 GCF_000442215.2 Lipotes vexillifer | reverse complement strand
TGCGGAGCGGCTGGGCCCGTGAGCCATGGCCGCTGAGCCTGTGCGTCCAGAGCCTGTGCTCCTTAACGGGAGAGACCACAACAGTGAGAGGCCCGCGTACCGCAAAAAAAAAAAAGCCACACATTATATGGCTAACAGGTATGGGGTTTCTTTTTGGGGTGCTGATAATGTTCTGGAATTAAATAGTGGTGATGGTTACAGAGCCTGGTGAATATGCTCAAAACCCACTGAATTGTACACCTAAAAGCAAAAGAAAAACAAATACTAGTTTTAGATTTCAGAGCTGCTTTTTTACCAGGGGTATGTTCCGTACCTTTACAATTCCATTTCTTTTTCTTTCTTTTTTTAAAATGGGGATGATTTTCCTCATAGGTTTGTTATGAAGATTAAGTGAAAGAACATAGACAGAGATATAAACTTCTAAGATGGTAGAACAAAGCTACCGTACAGATTCTCTTCTAAATTTCAAGTGAAATGAACCAAAATAGTTTTAAAAAACAGCAAAAGTGTCAGCAATAGCAGCAAACAAGGGAAGTGGCATTGCCGGGTAACATAACTCTGGAACAGGGTGAAATCTGGATCACTGTTTTAGGCTTCTAAACAATCCCTGCGCCTTGGAAGCTGCTGGTGATTTACAAAATTTTGAGAATTACTAATAACCTCAAGTCTGGAGAAAAGCAAATTAAATGAGTAGTCTTGTCTTCTCACTCCTTTGAGTAAGAAAAAAAAAGTGAAACAGGGGAAGTTTTTGTTGTTGTTTTTAAAGGACTCTCTGACAGAAAAGAAGCCTTCAGGGATACAAATTGAATCAGAGGACTCAAGGGAATCCTCCCATGTGAATGGGTTACTGCACCCCCCAACTAGGTAGATGTGCATTTAACAAAATCTTAGAATTAAGAGCCTGGATGTTTCAAGGAAGCACAACAGGTTAATCTTACTAACATAGGCAAGCATTATAAAGAGAATATTAACATATCCAGTCACATAAATATAACATTCATATAAAAATTAGTAAGTTGGGTTTACTAACATAGGAATGTCAGGCTGGGTTCAACATTAAAATAATGTAAAGGGGACTTCCCTGGTGGCACAGTAGTTAGGAATCCACCTGCCAATGCAAGGGATACGGGTTTGAGCCCTAGTCCAGGAAGATCCCACATGCCGCAGAGCAACTAGGACTGAGTGCCACAATTACTGAAGCCTGCATGCTCTAGGGCCCACGAGCTACAACTACTGAGTCCACATGCCACAACTACTGAAGCCCGTGTGCCTAGAGCTGGTGCTCCACGAGAGAAGCCACTGCAATGAGAAGCCCACGCACCACAACAGAGTAGCCCCCACTCGCCACAACTAGAGAAGACCCAACACAGCCAAAAATAAATAAATAAATTTATAAATAAATTTATAAAAATAAATAATGTAAAGGAAAAGCATCATATGATTATCTCAATAGATGCAAGCCATCTAAGCCAGGCAAACAATCTTAGATAAGAATAAAAGGGAGTCAAAGTTATGCACATTAAATCAGAGCTTAAAAGGTCTGGGCAAAGCTACAAGATAAAAATAAAAGCATGATAATTATGTAAACATACTGTAGCAAACTAGTGAACCCATAACCTACAGGACAGAAGGAAATAACTCACATGTACTTCAAGTTGTAGAACTTAAATAAAATAAGAGCTCAAAGACAAGATAATATTAAAACACAGAAGAAGGGTAAATTGCAGACCTAAGGAAATAAATTGACTAAAACAACATATATAGAGAACAAATAAATTACAAATTAGAAACAGAATAAAGATAGTTAACAATTAAGTTACATAATAGAAAAACTTCAGATAATCAGATTAAGTGCAGATGAAAAAGACTAGTCAGATGAGCTAATAGGTATGGAGCTAAAAAATCTCCCCAGCATAATGATAATTAGTACCCCTGAAATAGAGCACTGAACAAACAGAGTGGAAAAAAAGTATTCAAAGATATGAGAAAAGAAAATTTACCTGAAATGAAGAATCTAGAGATAGAAAATACCCTGCTAAATTTAGGGAGGGAAAAAGTAGAATAAGATGTGATACTATACTATCCTCAACTTTCAAAGCAGGAAGTCACTTGACACCATCTAAAGATTGAAAAAAGAAAAACCATAGTTTCTCCAACTTAATGTTTTTCTTGATGTCTTTTCTTAGCCTTAGAGAATTATTTTCAAAAATTTCTCTTTTGGTGAAGAAACATTTAGCATATTCTTCAGTTTAATTTATTTCTTTTTCCTTTATTAAATTCTAATAAAGTTAAAATTTAATGCTTTTATTTAAAAAATAATAGCCCATTTTTGTAAAGGTATTACTATCACAAATTTATACACAGGAGGAAAAGTAGGTAGGTAGATAGTAAGCTAAATCTCTGGAATGATGTTAACGTAGGAGTAATACTATTTTCAGCCTGGGAGGTGTTTGAAATATGTATCAGTCAGGGTCTAGTCAGGAGACAGAAACCAGACTAGTTATTTTTAAATTTATTTATTTATTTGTCCTTGGCTGTGTTGGGTCCTTATTGCGGTGCACGGGCCTCTCACTGTGGTGGCCTCTCCCGTTGTGGAGCACAGGCTCCAGGCGGGTGCGCTTCTGTAGTTGCGGCAGGCAGGCTCAGCATTTGTGGCTCATGGGCTCTAGAGCACAGGCTCAGTAGTTGTGGTGCACGGGCTCAGCTGCTCCGCGGCACGCGGGATCCTCCCGGACCAGGGCTTGAACTCGTGTCCCCCGTGCCGGCAGGTGGACTCCCAACCACCGCACCACCAGGGAAGCCCCAGACTAGTTATTTTTAATGGAAAGAATTTGATATAAAGTATCAGATATTAAACTGGCAAAATAGGATACTAAAGTTTTTACAGAGGTAATACAACTGTGGGAAGCAGCTACCATTCTTAAGGCTGAAGGACATAGGAAAGAGATTGGAATTATTAAAATATATAAACTCACAAGAGGGTCCCTGTGGAGTTTAAACTCAGGTCTCTGAGAAGGGGGTGCTGCTTAGGCTGGTATGAATGCCTGTGGGATTAGAGGATGGGCCCTGTGGGCCTGGGACTCAGACACCAGGTGCTGATATCTCTGAGGAGGGCACAACCAGGCTATCTGGGATAATATGTGAGCTAAATAAAAACAGTATTATTTTGTTCTAGATGGCTAGCCAGAACAGGGAGTACCTTTCCACTTCTTAGAAGTCTTCCTCTTTGTCTCTCAATATAGGGCTTTTAAAAAGTTTTTGTTCATACTGATCTTGTGCATTTCTTAAATTTATTGCTAGCTATTTTAGTTTAGTTTTGTTCCTGTTAATGAAAGCTTATCTTCTACTTTATCTTTTAACTGGTTATAGTTTATAATATGAAAGCTTTTGATGTTTAGATATTAATTTAACATCCAGAATCCTTACTAAAATTTTGTTATTGTTGTCATAGTTTTTTACCTCCACAATATTTAAACTTCCTCTAAATAGCTCTTACAGAAATCTGCTTTGCATTTTTATGTGTGGAACTATCGCCAGCATGCTGATTTCTCTTTATTGCCAAGTACCATTTCTTTTCCTGAACTACTATTATAAAGAGATTACTGGTCTCCCTGCTTCTACCCCATTCCCATCACCAATTTATTCTCAGCACAATTGCTAATGTAATCTTTTAAAAACATAAATCTTGTTACTTTCCTGCCCCAAATCCTTAAATGATCATCCACTGTTCTTAAAATAAAATCCAAATTCCTTACCATAAACTATAAGGCTCTATGTCTCAGTTGGCTTGCTCTGCCATAACAAAATGCCATTAGACTGGGTGGCTTAAACAACAGAAATTTATTTTCTCACAGTCTGGCACTAGGAAGTCCAAGATCAAGATGCCAGCCAGTTTGTCAGCTCCTGGTGAGGGCTGTCTTCCTAGCTTGTAGATAGATGCCCATCTTCTTGCTTTGTCCTCATATGGCCTTTCCCACTGTTTGCATGTGGGAGGAGGGAGGGTGGAAGGGAGGAAGGGGGTGTGGAGAGAGAGAGTTCACTTTCTCTTCTTAGAAGGCCACTAATCCCATTACCCTCATGACCTAATGTAACCCTAATTACCTCCAAAAGCCCCCACCTCCAAATACTATCACATTAGGGGGCAGAGCTTCAACATATGAATTGTGTGGGGACACGAGCATTTAGTTCATGACACTTTAAAATGATCTGGTCCCTGCCTGTCTCTTCAGCCTCTTCTAAAGGTGCTCTCCAGAGTTCCGTAACACACTGGCCTCTTTTAAATGTCTCAGACAGGATGACACATTCAAGCTCCTTTCTATTTATTCTCTCTGCCTAGAGGCTTTTCGTTCTGATCTTCATATGAGAGATTTCTTATCATCTTTTAGGACTCAGTTTAAATATCTCTTTCTCGGAATCCACATGTATGAGCAAGTCTCCTATAATTCTCTGTCAACTCATTGGATTTATTTATTTTTTAATCTATTACAAATATGTATTATAGTTTACTACATATGTGTATCTACATATATGTGTACATAATTTTATTCTGTCTGCTTTTGTATATGTTCAGAATTCTCTGTAATAAAAAGTGTGTTCTTTTAATGGAAGAAAATCCCATGTTTTTTTAAACTTCTTAGATTCACAGTCAAGCTTTTGCTTTTGCTTGATCATATTGAGAAAATCATACTCACATACATTGTTGTATTTTGACAATACCTTTCAGAATTAAGAGGCACATGCCTCTGATGCCATAATTCCAGTCCTAGGAATGACTTTTACATGAGTGTAAAGACATTGATACATGGATTTTCATTGCAGAACAGCAAAGGTTTGAAAACAATCAAAATATCCATCAATAGGGAGGGGACTAGTTTAATGAATTATGGTATAATCATACTGTGAACTCCTCAGTTATTAGAGAGTGGAGCAGTTCTATATGTAATGACATGGAATGATTTCCAAGTAAGAAAGCAAGGTGCAGACCATTGTTCCATACTAAGCATGCCATTGTTTGTGTACTCCCCAGAGATATACTGGAATTTACCTAGATTATCTTTGGAAAGATAGATCAGAAACTAGCAACAGTGTTTGCTTCAGGGATAGGAAACCAGATGACTGAAGGTTTGAGGGTGGGATGGAGAATTACTTTTTCACTGAAAGAATAATAAAAAATGCTATGGGGCATAGGTGAATGACTGATTCTGGCTGAGATATGGGGAAGGCTTTTTGAAGAACAAAGATAATAAGAGCTTAGTATTGCTTTTATCTAATAAAAATAGAAACATATTAACAGGTAGCTATAATAGATATTGCTATGAGAGATATAAATTTCACTTATAAGTAGAAATATTATCTGGATTTATTTATTTATTTATTTTTAGGTGGTGATAGTGGACTGGATGGGTTAGGAGGACCAGGTGTACAACTAGGAAGCCCAGATAAGAAAAAGCGCAAGACAAATACCCAGGTAAATTGGCATTTTCTTTAATAACAGTTTTTCTTCACTGGTATGATCAGGCTATGAGGTAAATTTAACTTTCGTCATGGGTTTTGTTTCCTATCCTAATTCAGAACCTAGTAGTGAATTCTTCAGTGATTTGTTTTTTGGGTTTTTTTTTTGCTTTGCAGCTAGTGGCTATTATTGGACTGTAAGCCTAGAGTGAATATTGCAAGAAGGAAGTGTAGGCAGATAAATTAAAATGCTTATTCTTAAAGCTAATTTAAAAGGAATAGATGCCTGTACTTTTATGAAAAGATTTAAAAATATATGGACACAAGTTTAACTTGGAGTAATGTTCAACTATTATAATAAATCAGTAGTACGTACATATCATGAAGCAATCAAGATGGAAGCATCTTTTGTCTGAAACCTTTGGTTGTAATAAACAGTTATAAATACAGACTTTCTTGGTTTTATCCTCTATAAATTTGAAGCACTGTTTTTATTATAAAGACTGCAAGTAACTATGAAATGTGTACAGATTACCTTTTTCCATTTTGGCCACACTGTTAAACTTGCAGTTGTGACTAAAACTGGCAGTTTATTTTTCCAGTCTGAGGCCTAGGCCTTAGTGCTTTGGGAATACTTTAATAGCTAACTCTCTGAAGTTAAGCTAGGGAAAAAAATTTAGATCCTGTTTACTGTTATTTAATTTTATGGCTGTTTGGAGGTATAAAGGTATTTTCAGTTAAAATTTTAAGTGAAAGATTCTAGAGTTACAGGCAAGCGTATTCAATGAAAATTATGGTAATGAAGCTTCTTTTGAAGGCTGAATACTTCTAGAGTTTGTAACAATTGATTTGAGCTCAAAAAAGTACACTTATTTCCTTTCCTAAATGAAAGAAACCTACACAGTTTTATCATTAAATATAAATAAAAACATTATTTGGAATTGAAAGGTCAGGTGAAGAATTAAATTTTTGTAACACTTCAAAAGAAATTTAAAACTAAGTTCATAAATGTTAACATTTATGACTTCTTTGATCAAAAACATGTATTTTACATTCTCATTTCAGGGGCCTTCTTTTCCTCCATTGTCTGAGTATGCTCCACCACCAAATCCAAACTCTGACCATCTAGTGGCTGCTAATCCATTTGATGACAACTACAATACTATTTCCTATAAACCACTACCTTCGTCAAATCCATATCTTGGCCCTGGTTATCCTGGCTTTGGAGGCTACAGCACATTCAGAATGCCACCTCACGTTCCTCCAAGAATGTCTTCCCCATACTGCGGTCCTTACTCACTCAGGAATCAGCCACACCCATTTCCTCAGAATCCTTTGGGCATGGGTTTTAATCGACCTCATGCTTTTAATTTTGGGCCACATGATAATTCGAGTTTTGGAAACCCATCTTATAATAATGCACTAAGTCAGAATGTTAACATGCCTAATCAACATTTTAGACAAAATCCTGCT
>NW_006798421.1:0-636 GCF_000442215.2 Lipotes vexillifer | reverse complement strand
TTGCAGTGTGCGGGCTTCTCATTGCAGTGGCTTCTCTTGTTGTGGAGCACGGGCTCTAGGCGCGCGAACTTCAGTAGTTGTGGCTTGTGGGCTCTAGAGCACAGGCTCAGTAGTTGTAACGCACCGGCTTAGTTGCTCCACGGCATGTGGGATGTTCTTGGGCCAGGAATCAAACCTGTGTCCCCTGCGCTGGCAGGCAGATTCTTAACCATTGCGCCACCAGGGAAGTCCCAGGCTAATGGATTTTTGTAGCAGAAATATGTAGTACTTCTTTTTGTGTTGATTGTTTTTACCCCTAGTTGAATAAAAAGCAAAGTCAGCAGATGAGGGTAAGATTTGGGGAAGGAGTGCTGCTAGAGTTTTGGGGAGAATTTCTGAATTAGTTGTCTTGGAGAGAGAGCACATTGCCTAGGTAGATGTAGTATGGACCCACTTGATATTTATCATCATAAACATAAACACCAGCCAGCATGATTTTGGATTTTTCTTCATTCACCTTTAGCTGCCCGAGTACAGTTGCAAAATAGATGGAAAGTTGCCTTTAAAAGGATTGGGGGGGCTTCCCTGGTGACACAGTGGTTGAGAGTCCTCCTGCCGATGCAGGGGACACGGGTTCGTGCCCTGGTCCGGGAGGAT
>NW_006798420.1:0-216 GCF_000442215.2 Lipotes vexillifer | reverse complement strand
ATTTATTTATTTTTGGCTGCATTGGGTCTTCGTTGCTGTGTGCGGGCTTTCTCTAGTTGTGGCAAGTGGGGGCTACTGTTCATTGCAGTGCATGGGCTTATTGCGGTGTCTTGTTGCAGAGCACGGGCTCTAGGTGCCCGGGCTTCAGTAGTTGTGACACGTGGGCTCAGTAGTTGTGGCTCACAGGCTCAGTAGTTGTGGTGCACGGGCTTAGTT
>NW_006798418.1:0-202 GCF_000442215.2 Lipotes vexillifer | reverse complement strand
AATTGCAGGAAACCGATTTCAGGAGGTGGTTTGGAATTGCATTTAAAGCCTATGAAAATAGACTGAACGCCGACCAGGATGCACTTGGCCAAAAAGAGTGCATGCGTTTTTTCCTGAACATATTCAAAAAAAATAATTAGGCCCTTTTCGGCCAACCAAGCAAGCTTGCAATTAAAATCTGTGCTACAATGAACTCTCACTT
>NW_006798416.1:0-4038 GCF_000442215.2 Lipotes vexillifer | reverse complement strand
GGCCCAGCAGCCATGGCTCACGGGCCCAGCCGCTCCGCGGCATGTGGGATCTTCCCGGACCAGAGAACGAACCCGTGTCCCCTGCATCAGCAGGCGGACTCTCAACCACTGCGCCAACAGGGAAGGCCAGTCCCAGAGCTTTTGATCTCACTTCTTATTAGGATAAAATTTAAATTCAGTGGCAGATAGGTTGCATCATGCATACCGACTCTAATGCCGAGTTTATAAGGACTCTAAGGACTTGTTAAACTTAAAGGGGGAAAATGTGGCTGTCAATTAGCAATGGATAAAATGTTAATGGGAGAGGAGGGTGGTGACACAGATGTCAAATGTTTGCCAACTCTGAAACATTTTCCTTCTCTGATGACAATGGCTATAGGCTGACTAGCCAATAACAAATATAAGAAAAATAAAATCTCAAACTTTAGACCTGAAATTAATCTTGCGGTATAATTAATCTTTAATGAGTGCTTATTCTATGCCAGAAACTATGCTAAATTCTGTATATAATTCATATTGCTTAATCCTCATAGGCACTCTATGATGAACATACTACTATTATCCAATTTAAAAGCAAGGAAGAATGACACTCCAAAAATTTGTGTAGCTAGTCCAAGGCCATATATATAGCTGATAAGTGGGGAAATGTGGCTCTGAACCCAGTTCTGTCTGATATGAGAACTGACCACTGATCAGAAAAGTATGACAAAAAAGTTTCACTTGTAGGTTTATGAGGCAGAGATAAACCCCTTTCATTTTCCTCTTTGACTCATAGGAAGACTATATTTCCCAGCGTCCCTTGCAAATAGATGGGACCATATGATTGAGTTCTGGCCAGCAGAATGTGGGTAGAAGCGATACCTACAGGTTCCGAGCATATAAAGCTTCTCACACAGTCCCTCTTATTCTCTCTTTCTCTCTTCCTCTCCTGATCTGATGTGATCTGGAAGACTATGAAGCCCTAGGAATCATGGAGCCAATAGAGGGAAGTACCTCAGCTCCCTGAATGCCTTGGTGATGCAGAGCCCACCGCTGGACCACATAGGCCTGTGATATGTGTGAGAAATAAACTTTTATTATGCAAATCAACTCATATTTGGGAAATGTTTGTTATAGGAGTTAGCCTACCCAGGGAAGTTCACAACTCAGGTCTCCTAAAGTCCAGTCCATGTTTTTCCCACTTCCCAGCACAATGAGTCAAATGTATTCTCCAAAACAGGCTCCTCAAGTACTGATCATTTGATTTCCCATCAATTTTGTATTTTTCACAGATGTACATGTCTGTTTCTTATATGTTGCTGCCATAATGAGATTATATTCTTCATCCATTTTCCTTTATCTTGACCCTTAGGGAGGTCACCATTGTGGCAGCAGTGGGACCCATGTCCTCTAATAGATGCCTGCCATTTCATATTGACCTGAGTCTGGTTCTGTCTCTCCTTGTCCTCTAAATATCTCAACTAGAACTTATTTTCCCACGAAGTGTACTTCTTTCTTACACTAAAGTTCAATTTTTTACACCTAAATAACCTTTTCATTCTGATTCTAGGCTGAGGATAAGGAACTCAATACGTTCTCTGAAAATTGGAATTGGGATCCATATTTTGTAGGTTTTCTTTTTCCTGATGTATTGTTGCTTGTTTGGTTGTTTATCTGATGTGAATCTTATGTTCCAGACTTGCTGGTGTCCTTTAAAAGGAAAGGCACTGCTTAAAGAAGTTTTGTGTTATGCTTTGTCAAACACAAACACATTTGTGCTTGTTAACATTCTGTAGTTATTATGGTGTCTATCTGACGCTATCACATATGTTTAATACATGGTCATACTGTTTATGGAATCACTTTGTTACAATTACAGTAAGGGCTTATGTTCACAGCAGCAGGAAAGAAGCTATAGGCTTGTTGAACCAGCTCATTTTGAACCAACTGCCCCTTTCTAAGTACAAATGGGCAGGATGGGCGTGTGCTGCCACACCACCTTGCTGTTAGGCTGTGTGTTGGACAGGGTTCAATTTTCAGCCTTCTCCACATCCCTGGGGCACATTTACACACCCCTACTGAGTTATCTCTGCTCAAAAAAATCCATGCGATGGACTGTTGCCCATAAAACTGCCATAGAGGTGTCAAAGATTAGAACAGTAGAAAGAATTTGAGCCAATAATAATAATAACAACGATAATATAGATGTGTGTGTGCTTGTATGTATATACATATATATATGTACATAGATTTCATTATATTTCAGCTTTCAGTATGAGACTAGATTCTGGAGAATGCCACTCATGGGAATGCCACTCTTAATGCTTCCTAGAGAAAAGCAAAGTGCAAAGGAGCTACAGAGGAGGCAAGAAAAACACTGGCAGAGATAAAGCAGGTTTTCTTCTGACATTTGTGAGATAAAACTAAGGAGACGCAGAACACTCCAGAAAAGGAATTATTCATTCCCAAAGTGTATTTTCTGGAATTCCGGTCCTTGGGAGGTTAATAGTTGCTAATATAAAACAAAGTGTTTTGTGTTCGAATTAGTTTCTTAAAACCTGGGTTAACCAAGTTAAATTGGTTTCTTCTTAGGTCTTTTAATATGGTGAGGAACACGTCAAGAGCAGAGGTGATACAAGGCTGGTTTTGCAGGAACAACTGGTCAGGGTCTTTAATTACAAGAACAGGTATATCAAAACAAAGAGTTCCATCATCACTGCCGTTAACAATGAGCAGTGGGAGGCAGGTCTTTGCAAAACATTTTGGCCTGGAAATTGGAAGACCCAGCAAATCTAGGGGCTTTTGAAAGACAATTGATTTCATGTTTGTAATGTACAGACATAGGTGTTATGCCTAACTTTGAGGCTTTTTTGATGATAAATAACTATTCATGAAGCATATTGAAGTTATGAGGGAGAAATTATAAATTCTAGATGACACTGACCTGATTTATTTTAATTTGGCTTCTCACATCCATGAAGATGGCAAGGAGGACATGGAACCCTGATTTATCACTTTCCTCCTTAAATCAGGAAAAAGAGGTCACTCTTTACTGTCATTCTTTTGCCAGACTCATATTTCTGGCTATATCCTTCTATCTTTCTATAACCTTGTACCCACTCCTTTCTCTGGACTCCTCACCACCTTCTCCATCAACTATCCTCTCTTTGAATCCATCACTTTTCACTATCTCCTTCCTTCTCTTCCACCTTCTGTTACATTTAACTATCCCTCAGCTTTATCACAAATCTTCCCTAGTTACCTCATTCTCTTTAACACCTAATTTCCCAAAGAATAGTCTGTTCTCTGCTTCCTTCACTTCTTTATTTTGCCTCATTCCTTAATCGTTTGTAATATAATTTTTATTTAAAAGATCTCTCCAAACAGAAAGTGTTTGCCAATCATATATCTAATACAGATTTAATATCCAAAACATATAAATAACTCCTAACACTCAACAACAAGAAGACAAGCAACACAATTTTAAAATGGGCAAAGGACTTAAATAGATATTTTCTAAAGAAAACATACAACTGGCTAATAAGCACATGAAAAGATGGGCAACATAATTAGTCATTAGGGAAATGCAAATAGATACCACTATGAAATATACCGCTTCATACTTACCAGGACAGGTGTAATTAAAAAAACACACACACACAAAACAAAACGAGTATTGACAATGATGTGGAAAAATCAGAATACTTGTACATTGCTGGTGGGAATATACAAGGTGCAGCCACTATGGAAAATAGTTTAGTGTCTTCCTTAAAAAGCTAAACATAGAGGTATCATATGATCCAGCAATTCCACTCTTAGATATAAGCCCAGAAGAATTGAAAACAGTGACTTGAACAGATAGTTGTATGCTGATGTTCACTGCAACTTTATTCACAGTAGACAAAATGTGGAAACAACTCAAGTGTCTGTCAAAATATTAATGGATAACAAAATGTGGTATATACATACAACGGAATATTATTCATCCATAAAAAGAAAAAATTCTGGGCTTCCCTGGTGGTGCAGTGGTTGAGAGTCCGCCTGCCGATGCAGGGGACA
>NW_006798415.1:0-1535 GCF_000442215.2 Lipotes vexillifer | reverse complement strand
GGAGGGAGGGGCACGGAGTGCGGGGCGGGCCTGCGGCGGCAGAGGTCGGCATGACGTTGCACCCGCCTGAGGCCCGCCGTGTGTTCTCCCTGAGAAGTTGTCCCCTCTGCGTGTAGGTCGCTGGAGGGCGTCTGTTTTTTGCTCAGACAGGACGGGGTTAAAGGAGCCACTGACTCGGGGGCTCTGGCACACTCAGGCCAGGGGGAGGGAGGGGCACGGAGTGCGGGACGGGCCTGCGGTGGCAGAGGCCGGCCTGACGTTGCACCAACCTGAGGCCCGCCGTGTGTTCTCCCTGAGAAATTGTCCCTGGATCCCGGGAACCTGGCAGTGGCGGGCTGCACAGTCTCCCCGGAAGAGGGGTGTGGATAGTGACCTGTGCTCGCACACAGGCCCCTTGGTGGTGGCAGCAGCAGCCTTAGCGTCTCCTGCCCGTCTCTGGGGTCCGTGCTTTTAGCTGCGGCTCACGCCCATTTCTGGAGCTCCTTTAGGCAGCGCTCTTAAAACCCCTCTCCTCGCGCACCAGGAAACACAGAGGCAAGAAAAAATCTCTTGCCTCCTCAGCAGGTGCAGACTTTTCCCCAGACTCCCTCCCGGCTAGCCATGGCACACTAACCCCTTCGGGCTATGTTCAAATCGCCAACCCCAGTCCTCTCCCTGAGCTCCGACCGAAACCGAAACCGAGCCTCGGCTCGAAGCCCCGCCCGCCTCGGCAGGTGAGCACACAAGCTTCTCGGGCTGGTGAGCGCCGGTCGGCCCCGATCCTCTGTGCGGGAATCTCTACGCTTTGCCCTCTGCACCCCTGTGGCTGCGCTCACCTCTGCGGCTCCGAAGCTCCCCGCTCCGCCTCCCGCAATCTCTGCCCGCGAAGGGACTTCCTAGTGTGTGGAGACCTTTCCTCCTTCACAACTCCCTCCCACTGGTGCAGGTGCCGTCCCTATTATTTTGTCTCTTTTTAATTGATTTTTTCTTTTGCCCTACCCAGATACGTGGGGAGTTTCTAGCGTTATGGGAGGTCTGAGGTCTTCTGCCAACATTCAGTAGGTGTTCTGTAGGAGTTGTTCCACATGTAGATGTATTTCTGGTGTATTTGTGGGGAGGAAGGTGATCTCCCCGTCTTACTCCTCCGCGATCATTCCACCGCCCCGCTACGGGTCTTTTTAAAAGACCTTTTCAGGGCCTGAGTTAGGGACATCCACAGGGCCTCACTTAGGGACAGTGACAGGACTTGCTTTGGGACAGTTTCAAAACCTTGGTAAGACATGGGTCAGGATATTAGCTCAGGATAATGTCAGGACTTTAGGTAGTGATGGCCGCAGGGCGTTAGAGACAGTGTCAGAGGCTGACTTAGGATGAGCATCAGAGCCTTTGTTAGGTACAGTGTCAGGGACTGAATTAGGTGTTGTGTCAGGGCCTGAGTTAAGACGAGCCTCCAAGCCTCAATTGGGGTTATGTCACGGCCTTGGGACTAATTGCATGGTCTTAGTTAGGGAGAGCTTAAGGTATTTAGTTATCATAAGAGGCTTGACAACAGTTAA
>NW_006798414.1:0-886 GCF_000442215.2 Lipotes vexillifer | reverse complement strand
CTTTATCACCAAGACCTATCTTTAGAGTCTCTAAACAGAAGACCTTCTTGCCTTCCGTTTTCACATTGACTAGGAATGTAAAGGGAAGAACTAAGAAGTAGCCATAGTCTGCTAGCAGCCAGCCCAGATAACCCATCTGTGGAGATACTGTTTCTTTCAAAAGATGTAAACCTAAGAGGAAGTCCTAGAGTTTGTAACAATTGTGCATAATAAAATTCCATGAAAACCTAGATATCCAGATGCAGATCAGTAACATATTGGTAAAATAAGCTGTTATGTTCATGCAATGGACAAGTGTACAGACATTAAGAAGAAAGAGATACTGTTTTCTATGAGATTCTGTTTTCACTGAACTCATCATTGCTGCAAAGACAATGTTACACAATACTTTTTCTTTAACATTATATCAGGCATCTTCATCTTGTCCTGTATTTATTGCCAGTGTTACTAAAGTTTATCATTTACCTCTTTCTCTTTTAGATATATAATTTCGTCTTACTATGGAAGCATTCATCAATCCCTATTTTACTATTTCATTTAAATTAGAAATGAATATTGAATTTTATAAAATATCTTTGGGGGATATTTCAAGTGATTGTATAGTTTTGTTCTCTTTTGACCTTGTTATATGGTAAATTATATTTTGTTATTTTATATTATGCTATTTATTATATATGGTATTATGTTTACTAACTACATTTATTATAATTACATTATAATTAAGGTAGCATTTTGTTTCAGACAGACAAAACAACCAGTGGGATAGGAAACATCTTAAAATTAGATGCAAGAGCATAAGGGATTTGAGATTAAAATAAAATGGACATTTTGGGTCAGTAACAAAACTTATTCAACAAAAGTGGGAAAATATGGCTATCATTACTAA
>NW_006798413.1:0-321 GCF_000442215.2 Lipotes vexillifer | reverse complement strand
CTTCAGATGGCCTTTTTGATCAGGGGGAGGTGAGAGTTCATTGTAGCACAGATTTCCATTGCAGGCTTGCTTGGCTGGCCAAAAGGGGCGTATGCGTTTTTTCCTGAATGTATTCAGGAAAAAACGCATACGCACTTTTTGGCCAAGGGCATCCTGATCGGCGTTCTCCCTATTTTCATAGGCTTTAAATGCAATTCCAAACCACCTCCTGAAATCGGTTTCCTGCAATTCTGCTTCACTTTCAAATTCTCTTTGCAACCTTACTGCAATATATTTTTGGACAAAAGCTGTCATTTATAACTCTGCAGGTCTGTGAATTAC
>NW_006798411.1:0-252 GCF_000442215.2 Lipotes vexillifer | reverse complement strand
GGTTTCAGTTTTTCACCATTGAGAATGATGTTGGCTGTGGGTTTTTCATATATGGCTTTTATTGTGTTGAGGTAAGTTCCCTCTATGCCTAATTTCTGGAGGGTTTTTATCATAAATGCATGTTGAATTTTGTCAAAACCTTTTTCTGTGTCTATTGAGATGATCATATGGTTTTTCTCCTTCAATTAGTTAATATGGTGTATCACATTGATTGATTTGCATATATTGGAGAATCCTTGCATTCCTGGGATA
>NW_006798409.1:4058965-4102816 GCF_000442215.2 Lipotes vexillifer | reverse complement strand
GCTTAAAGGAGCTCCAGAGACGGGCGCGAGCCGCGGCTAAATGCGCGGACCCCAGAGACGGGCGGGAGACGCTAAGGCTGCTGCTGCCGCCGCCAAGAAGCCTGTGTGCGATCACACGTCACTCTCCACATCCCCATTCCAGGGAGCCTGTGCATCCCGCCACTGCCAGGGTCCCGGGAAAGCCTGTGTGCGATCACACGTCACTCTCCACATCCCCATTCCAGGGAGCCTGTGCATCCCGCCACTGCCAGGGTCCCGGGACCCCGGGAGAACACACGGCGCGCCTCAGGCTGGTGCAACGTCACGCCGGCCTCTGCCGCCGCAGGCCCGCCCCGCACTCCGTGCCCCTCCCTCCCCCTGGCCTGAGTGCGCCAGAGCCCCCGAGTCAGCGGCTCCTTTAACCCCGTCCTGTCTGAGCAAAGAACGGACGCCCTCAGGCGACCTACACGCAGAGGCGGGGCCAAATCCAAAGCTGAGCCCCTGTGAGCTGTGAGAACAAAGAAGAGAAAGGGAAATCTCTCCCAGCAGCCTCAGGAGCAGCGGATTAAAGCTCCACAATCAACTTGATGTACCCTGCATCTGTGGAACACATGAATAGACAACGAATCATCCCAAATTAAGGAGGTGGACTTTTGAGAGCAATATTTATTATTATTTCCCCTTTTCCTTTTTTTGTGTGTATGTGTATGCTTCTGTGTGAGATTCTGTCTGTATAGCTTTGCTTCCACTGTTTGTTCCAGGGTTCTATCCATGCATTTTTTTTGTTTTTTGGGTATTTTTTCCTCTTAATAATTATTTTTTTTATTTTAATAACTTTATTATATTTTATTTTATTTTATTTTACTTTATCTTCTTTCTTTTTTTTTCTTCCTTCTCTCCTTCCTTCCTTGCTCCCTCCCTCCTTTCTTTCTTTCTACTTCTACTAATTCTTTCTTTCTACTTTTTCTCCCTTTTCTTCTGAGCCATATAGATGAAAGGCTCTTGGTGCTGCATCCAGGAGTCAGTGCTGTGCCTCTGAGGTGGGAGAGCCAACTTCAGGACACTGGTCCACAAGAGACCTCCCAGCTGCACATAATATCAAACGGCGAAAATCTCCCAGAGGGCTCCATCTCAACGCCAGCACCCAGTTTCGCTCAACGCCCAGCAAGCTACAGTGCTGGACATCCTATGCCAAACAACTAGCAAGACAGGAACACAACCCCACCCATTAGCAGAGAGGCTGCCCAAAATCGGAATAAGACGACAGACACCCCAAAACACACCACCAGACGTGGACCTGCCCACCAGAAAGACAAGATCCAGCCTCACCCACCAGAACACAGGCACTAGTCCCCTCACCAGGAAGCCTACACAACCCACTGAACCAACCTTAGCCACTGGGGACAGACACCAAAAACAACAGGAAATACGAACCTGCAGCCTGAAAAAAGGAGACCCCAAACACAGTGAGATAAGGAAAATGAAAAGACAGAAAAACACACAGCAGATGAAGGAGCAAGATAAAAACCCACCAGACGTAACAAATGAAGAGGAAATAGGCAATCTACCTGAAAAAGAATTCAGAATAATGATAGTAAAGATGTTCCAAAATCTTGGAAATAGAATAGACAAAATGCAAGAAACATTTAACAAGGACCTAGAAGAACTAAAGATGAAACAAACAATGATGAACAACACAATAAATGAAATGAAAAATACTCTAGATGGGATCAATAGCAGAATAACTGAGGCAGAAGAACGGATAAGTGACCTGGAAGATAAAATAGTGGAAATAACTACTGCAGAGCAGAATAAAGAAAAAAGAATGAAAAGAACTGAGGACAGTCTCAGAGACCTCTGGGACAACATTAAACGCACCAACATTCAAATTATAGGGGTTCCAGAAGAAGAAGAGAAAAAGAAAGGGACTGAGAAAATATTTGAAGAGATTATAGTTGAAAACTTCCCTAATATGGGAAAGGAAATAGTTAATCAAGTCCAGGAAGCACAGAGAGTCCCATACAGGATAAATTCAAGGAGAAATACGCCAAGACACATATTAATCAAACTGTCAAAAACTAAATACAAAGAAAGCATATTAAAAGCAGCAAGGGAAAAACAACAAATAACACACAAGGGAATCCCCATAAGGTTAACAGCTGATCTCTCAGCAGAAACTCTACAAGCCAGAAGGGAGTGGCAGGACATACTGAAAGTGATGAAGGAGAAAAACCTGCAACCAAGATTACTCTACCCAGCAAGGATCTCATTCAGATTTGATGGAGAAATTAAAACCTTTACAGACAAGCAAAAGCTGAGAGAGTTCAGCACCACCAAACCAGCTTTACAACAAATGCTAAAGGAACTTCTCTAGACAAAAACACAAGAGAAGGAAAAGTCCTATAATAACGAACCCAAAACAATTTAGAAAATGGGAATAGGAACATACATATCGATAATTACCTTAAATGTAAATGGACTAAATGCTCCCACCAAAAGACACAGATTGGCTGAATGGATACAAAAACAAGACCCATATATATGCTGTCTACAAGAGACCCACTTCAGACCTAGAGACACATACAGACTGAAAGTAAGGGGATGGAAAAAGATATTCCATGCAAATGGAAACCAAAAGAAAGCTGGAGTAGCAATTCTCATATCAGACAAAATAGACTTTAAAATAAGGACTATCAGAAGAGACAAAGAAGGACACTACATAATGATTAAGGGATCGATCCAAGAAGAAGATATAACAATTGTAAATATTTATGCACCCAACATAGGAGCACCTCAATACATAAGGCAAAAACTAGCAGCCATAAAAGGGGAAATCGACAGTAACACATTCATAGTAGGGGACTTCAACACCCCACTTTCACCAATGGACAGATCATCCAAAATGAAAATAAATAAGGAAACACAAGCTTTAAATGATACATTAAACAGGATGGACTTAATTGATATTTATAGGACACTCCATCCAAAAACAACAGAATACACATTTTTCTCAAGTGCTCATGGAACATTCTCCAGGATAGATCATATCTTGGGTCACAAATCAAGCCTTGGTAAATTTAAGAAAATTGAAATTGTATCAAGTATCTTTTCCGACCACAACGCCATGAGACTAGATATCAATTATAGGAAAAGAGCTGTAAAAAATACAAACACATGGAGGCTAAACAATACACTACTTAATAACGAAGTGATCACTGAAGAAATCAAAGAGGAAATTAAAAAATACCTAGAAACAAATGACAATGGAGATACAACGACCCAAAACCTATGGGATGCAGCAAAAGCAGTTCTAAGAGGGAAGTTTATAGCAATACAAGCCCACCTTAAGAAGCAGGAAACATCTCGAATAAACAACCTAACCTTGCACCTCAAGCAATTAGAGAAAGAAGAACAAAAAAACCCCAGAGTTAGCAGAAGGAAAGAAATCATAAAAATCAGATCAGAAATAAATGAAAAAGAAATGAAGGAAACAATAGCAAAGATCAATAAAACTAAAAGCTGGTTCTTTGAGAAGATAAACAAAATAGATAAACCATTAGCCAGACTCATCAAGAAAAAAAGGGAGAAGACTCAAATCAATAGAATCAGAAATGAAAAAGGAGAAGTAACAACTGACACTGCAGAAATACAAAAAATCATGAGGGATTACTACAAGCAACTCTATGCCAATAAAATGGACAATCTGGAAGAAATGGACAAATTCTTAGAAATGCACAAACTGCCAAGACTGAATCAGGAAGAAATAGAAAATATGAACAGACCAATCACAAACACTGAAATTGAAACTGTGATTAAAAATCTTCCAACAAACAAAAGCCCAGGACCAGATGGCTTCACAGGCGAATTCTATCAAACATTTAGAGAAGAGCTAACACCTATCCTTCTCAAACTCTTCCAAAATATAGCAGAGGGAGGAACACTCCCAAACTCATTCTACGAGGCCACCATCACCTTGATACCAAAACCAGACAAGGATGTCACAAAGAAAGAAAACTACAGGCCAATATCACTGATGAACATAGATGCAAAAATCCTCAACAAAATACTAGCAAACAGAATCCAACAGCACATTAAAAGGATCATACACCATGATCAAGTGGGGTTTATTCCAGGAATGCAAGGATTCTTCAATATACGCAAATCTATCAATGTGATTAACCATATTAACAAATTGAAGGAGAAAAACCATATGATCATCTCAATAGATGCAGAGAAAGCTTTTGACAAAATTCAACACCCATTTATGATAAAAACCCTGCAGAAAGTAGGTGTAGAGGGAACTTTCCTCAATATAATAAAGGCCGTATATGACAAGCCCACAGCCAACATCATCCTCAATGGCGAAAAACTGAAAGCATTTCCACTAAGGTCAGGAACAAGACAAGGTTGCCCACTCTCACCACTCTTATTCAACATAGTTTTGGAAGTTTTAGCCACAGCAATCAGAGAAGAAAAGGAAATAAAAGGAATCCAAATCGGAAAAGAAGAAGTAAAGCTGTCACTGTTTGCAGATGACATGATACTATACATAGAGAATCCTAAAGATGCTACCAGAAAACTACTAGAGCTAATCAATGAATTTGGTAAAGTAGCAGGATACAAAATTAATGCACAGAAATCTCTGGCATTCCTATATACTAATGATGAAAAATCTGAAAGTGAAATCAAGAAAACACTCCCATTTACCATTGCAACAAAAAGAATAAAATATCTAGGAATAAACCTACCTAAGGAGACAAAAGACCTGTATGCAGAAAATTATAAGACACTGATGAAAGAAATTAAAGATGATATGATACAAATAGATGGAGAGATATACCATGTTCTTGGAATGGAAGAATCAACATTGTGAAAATTACTACCCAAAGCAATCCACAGATTCAATGCAATCCCTATCAAACGACCACTGGCATTTTTCACAGAACTAGAACAAAAAATTTCACAATTTGTATGGAAACACAAAAGACCCCGAATAGCCAAAGCAATCTTGAGTAAGAAAAACGGAGCTGGAGGAATCAGGCTTCCTGACTTCAGACTATACTACAAAGCTACAGTAATCAAGGCAGTATGGTACTGGCACAAAAACAGAAATATAGATCAATGGAACAGGATAGAAAGCCCAGAGATAAACCCATGCACATATGGTCACCTTATCTTTGATAAAGGAGGCAGGAATGTACAGTGGAGAAAGGACACCCTCTTCAATAAGTGATGCTGGGAAAAGTGGACAGCTACGTGTAAAAGTATGAGATTAGCTCACTCCCTAACACCATACACAAAAATAAGCTCAAAATGGATTAAAGACCTAAATGTAAGGCCAGAAACTATCAAACTCTTAGAGGAAAACATAGGCAGGACACTCTATGACATAAACCACAGCAAGGTCCTTTTTGACCCACCTCCCAGAGAAATGGAAATAAAAACAAAAATAAACAAATGGGACCTAATGAAACTCCAAAGCTTTTGCACAGCAAAGGAAACCATAAACAAGACCAAAAGACAACACTCAGAATGGGAGAAAATATTTGCAAATGAAGCAACTGACAAAGGCTTAATCTCCAAAATTTATAAGCAGCTCATGCACCTTAATAACAAAAAGACAAACAACCCAATCCAAAAATGGGCAGAAGACCTAAATAGACATTTCTCCAAAGAAGATACACAGACTGCCAACAAACACATGAAAGAATGCTCAACATCACTAATCACTAGAGAAATGCAAATCAAAACTACAATGAGATATCATCTCACACCAGTCAGAATGGCCATCATCAAAAAATCTAGAAACAATAAATGCTGGAGAGGGTGTGGAGAAAAGGGAACCCTCTTGCACTGTTGATGGGAATGTAAATTGATACAGCCACTGTGGAGAACAGTACGGAGGTTCCTTAAAAAACTACAAATAGAACTACCATATGACCCAGCAATCTCACTACTAGGCATAAACCCTAAGAAAAACATAATTCAAAAAGAATCATGTACCAAAATGTTCATTGCAGCTCTATTTACAATAGCCTGGAGATGGAAACAACCTAAATGTCCACCATCAGATGAATGGATAAAGAAGATGTGGCACATATATACAATGGAATATTACTCAGCCATAAAAAGAAACGAAATTGAGCTATTTGCAATGAGGTGGATAGACCTAGAGTCTGTCATACAGAGTTAAGTCAGAAAGAGAGAGACAAATATCGTATGCTAACACATATATATGGAATTTAAGGGGAAAAAATGTCATGAAGAACGTAGGGGTGAAACAGGAATAAAGACACAGACTTACTAGAGAATGGACTTGAGGATATGGGTAGGGGGAAGGGTAAGCTGTGACAAAGTGAGAGAAAGGCATGGACATATATACACTACCAAACATAAGGTAGATAGCTAGTGGGAAGCAGCCACATAGCACAGGGAGATCAGCTCGGTGCTTTGTGACTGCCTGGAGGGGTGGGATAGGGAGGGTGGGAGGGAGGGAGATGCAGGCGGGAAGAGATGGGAACATATGTATATATATAACTGATTCATTTTGTTGTGAAGCTGAAACTAACATACCATTGTAAAGCAATTATACTCCAATAAAGATGTTAAAATAAAATTTTTTTAAAAAAATGAATCTTTTAGACGGGATCACAAAGGGACTCCCTTAAACATCCAAGCAAACAACAGGTACACTTGGTTCCCAGCCACAGCGCCCTCTGCTGCGTACCGAAGAGGGTCCCCCACAAGCATACTTTGCTTTAGACTCAACTATTTTTCAATTTATTCACTTTCTGGAGTAAAATGAGGAAGAAAATTACGCAGTTAAGAGCCATGTAGGAAAAAAAGACCTCACACAACAAAGGTATCCACTAAATGCTTGGTCAATGAATGAATGAGTCAATGAATGTATCTGAGCATGACATGGCACAACAAGCATTTTTTTGAACCTCAGATCCTATGTAACCAGTCAAAGCTTTGGTCAGTTAAACTAAGCAATGTCCTTTTTTTTTTTTTTTTTTGGCTGTGTTTGGTCTTGGTTGCTGTGCACGTGCTTTAGTTGCGGCGAGCGGGAGCTACTCTTCGTTGCGGTGTGTGGGCTTCTCATTGCGGTGGCTTCTCTTGTTGTGGAGCATTGCTCTAGGTGCGCAGGCTTCAGTAGTTGTGGCACGCAGCCTCAGTAATTGTGGCACGCAGGCTCAGTAGTTGTGGTGCACGGGCTTAGTTGCTCCGCGGCATGTGGGATCTTCCCGGACCAGGGCTCGAACCCGTGTCCCCTGCATTGGCAGGCGGATTCTTAACCACTGAGCCACCAGGGAAGTCCCAGCAATGTCTTTTTAATCTCTTTCTAAAATACTATAAACAGCTATCACACTTATTTTAAAAGTAATAATACTAAAATATGGAAAATAAGAAATGGAAGTTCCCAAAGTCCTATTCCTGAGAGGTTATCTCCCTTAACAGTTTGCTGCATATTCTTCCAGGTTTTTTTTCCCATGCATATATAGAATATACGTATATATTTTTAATAAATGGGGTCCTAAACTGCATACTATTCTGTAAGTCACTTTTTTTTTTTTTTTTTTTTTTTTGGCCACACCACACGGCTTTCAGGATCTTAGTTCATCCACCAGGGATTGAACCCGGGCCATGGCAGTGAAAGCAGCAAGTACTAACTACTGGACGCCCAGGGAATTCCCTGTAAGTCACTTTTTAAATCTAAGTCTCTATTACAGACATTTTACATGTCAGAATATATAGTAACTATATCTCACTTCTTTAAATGCTAAATAATATTCCATAAGTCACTTAACTTACCCACTATAGATGAAGTATAATTGTAAGGTCAAAAATATAGGCACTTTTTAAAAACAGATATTGTCAAATTTGTCTCTAAAAAATTATACCACCATCATCAATACTGAGTACTGTTAGCCTTCTTAATACGTGTAATCTCATGGAGAAAATGCTATTTCATTGTTTTAATTTGTATTAATTTGATTATCAGTAAGGATAAGCATCTCTTCTGCTTATAAGCTATGTATACTTTTTCTTCCATGAATTGCTTTTTCATAACCTTTGTCCATTTTAAATTGGGTTGTTAATTGCTTGCTTACTGATTTGTAGACACTTAGACACTTCTTACATTAACCTTTTTAAATTACATATGGTGAATATTTTTCGCAGCTTGATATGCTTTTTTTAAATTGGGTTATATAGCTTTTAGTTATATAGAAGAGTTTTGTTTCACGGTTATCAAATACGTCATTCTAAACCATTTGACTTTTGGGCCATATGTCATTATTTTTAAATGCTTTGCTCACTCGAACATAATGAAAATATTTCCTATGCGCTTACTAGTATTTTAAAGATTTTTCTTAATGTTTACATCTATAATCATTTCAGATTCACTTTTGTATGTGATATAAGTTAAAGATATAACTTTCTTTTTAAATATTTTATTTCTTAAATCTTAGCTTATTTTTTAATTTAACCAAATTACAGCCAGATGTGTAAACATAATTCGTTCAATAATTTATCCTTTCTTCACTGATGTAAAATGCCTCCTTTATCATATACCAATTCTCCATGTACAGTTGAAGGCTTTACGAGCAAAGACTAAGGTTTTTGGGAGAAGAAGCAATTCTGCCCAAGACTGCAACACAGAAACGCTGGCTGAGTCTCCAGTCTGCCTGGTCTGCCCTGCGGAGTCTGGACTCAAAGACAGTAACATCAGCTCTCAGTATCCTGTTCATCTCTTGGTCTACTCCTGGGCTAGCATCTCACTCTTTTAATTACTGTAACTTTATAGTTCATTTTCACATCCAGAAAAGTAAGACTCTCCTACATTCTTCTTTTTGAAAAGTTTCTTGACTCTTCTAGAGCATTTGCTTTTCCAGATTAACTTTAGAATCAAATCTGTGATAGTACAATCATATACATTCTGCCTTGGAAGATTTCCTCTCTTCCTGCATCCAAAGTACACTAACTAGGCCTCTTTTGTGTGTTGGCCATCGTATGTAGGGACCACTCTTGCAATGGTTCCAGGCATCAGAGAGCCGCAATCTAAGATGTCATAGACTAATAAACAATACATTTCCACCACAGTGGGGGAAATAAAGGATGACTTGGATGTCCAAAGGAGGTCACCTAGCCCAGATTTCGTGTCAGAAAAATTTCCAGAATAGGTGAAATCTAAACATTGACATAAATAATATTAGGCGTTGGACAGGAAAAACAGACAGAGGAGAGTATTTCAGGAAGACAGAAGGCAGTGAGGAAGAGAGGGCACATTGAGCCACAAGACCTGAAATGTCCACTGTGACTGGAACGTGGCAGCCACCACCAGGGGCCTAACAAGCTCCATCAAGACATCTGTGTTCTTTCCCAAGAGCAATGAGCTGCCTTAAAAAGGGTTGGACAGAAGAGAGTAAAGGAAATGAGTCAGAGTCATTGAACAGTCATTGAGCGCCCAAGCATCCCCTCTTTTCCCAGTGATGGGCAGCACCCGTCACAGGGGGCAATACCATTGACCAGTTCTGGCCAATGGGCTGTGAGTGGAAGTGATCGACAGCATTTCCATGCCAAAGCATTTAAAAGCTGACCCTCCCACCCTGGTTGCCCCAGCAACCTGGAAGCCACGTACAGAGATCTTGGCTTCCCAATATGGAAGTGGCCTGGATCACCAGGTCCCTGAGTGGAGGACGGTGCCCTGAAGACTTGCCTGACCCACACCAGAATTTTCATGAGTGTGAAAGAACTCTTTATTGTGTAAGCCATGGAGTTCTAAGGCTTATTTATTGCTACAGTACAGCCTGGTGCTAACCTGACTAAGAAAGTCTCCAAATACAATCTGATGACAGGGGATCCATCTTCTCAGAGCTCCCCAACACCACTGAAAGTCCTTGTCTTCAGAGGCTGAGAATACTCCTTCCTCCTTGGGGGGAGAACAGTACTGATATCAGCAAGGCCGTTGCTATGCCCTCTCGGGGGTTTACAAGCTACTCCGTTGATGAACACTTCACTCTACTGAGCAGGCGTGAGATGCTTCCTGCACAGAGAATGTTAAGTGTTCTGCAGTTTTCCACTCTCTCTCCCCTGCTTCATGGTTGTACCTTTCTTTCTTACGTCCCCTGGTTCTTTCATCCCTGGCCTTTTTCCTATCTTTCTTCAGCAGTGAGATGGTGCTGGCTGATAACTCAAGGGTGGCCACGTGGCAGCTACAGCCACAAGCAATGTCCTAACCTCCAGCCCCGCTGCACCTCCAAGAGGGAGGACAGACTCCCTAGCACTGCTGCTGCAGGCACAGCAACCCAAGTTCAAATCCAGCCCAGCCTCTTTCCTCTTTGTATGCAGTTTGAGAGTTTCTTAACTTCTCTGAGATTTCATTTCCTATTCTGCAAAACGAGGACAGTGATACTTACTTGAGAGTCTTACGGGGATTATAGGAAAAAACAAATGTAACGTTCCCAGCACAGTGCCTGGCACAGAATATGAATTTCCTAAAAGTCTGTTTCCTTTGCCCTGTCTCCTGAGGGAGAAACCGACTCCTCTCAGATCTCCATGGCTTAATCCTACATCTATCTATGCCGGCCTTTTGATGGGCAAAACTGCACTCTTGGGTCTGTGGAGGATACAAATGATCAGACAATGTAGCTGAGGAGGCCAGACGTACTCACAGGGAAAAGTTAACAGGTTAATTATTAATTAGATGTGTAAATACCCGAGGGCTTAATATAAGCCATAAGCGCTAAAGAAATCCAGAGAAAGGAGAGACATGCTCAGGCTCCTGGGATTGAGGCTAAGGATTCAGCACAGGGAGACGGGGATAAAGAAGCAGCTCCTGCTTTCCCGAAGGCCGGGTCTCCCATCTCTGGGTCAGCATCCACTCTAGTTCAAGACGGGCTTCAGACTGATAGCTGTCCCAACGATGACAGAGCTGGAGAGACATTTTCGGACAGGCTCTGTCCACTCACAGCAGATACATCTCTGGGTACTACCTACTGATTCGGGAAGGTATAACAAATAAACTTTTGAACGGATGTGCCCACCCTACAAAAGATTTTAGAGGGTCCCCTCTGTGCAAGGTACAAGGGTGGTCACTCCAAAGGCTATACTTGACATCAAAGGCGGGGACTATGCCGGGTACCCTTGCCAAGCCAGAACCTAACACCAGCACCAGGCACCCAGAGGTTATTTACAGACTGTCACAGGAGGTTCCCATGGCTCTGCAAACATGCCTACAAATGCCCTCAAACTTCTAGATAGGCGGGTTCAGCTCCTGATTGAGAATGATGCCGTCAGCTTACTCAGCTGCATGTGTGCTTTAGCCGGGACGTACAGTTCCTTTCAAAAAGCTCAAAAAGGGGCTTCCCTGGTGGCGCAGTGGTTGAGTCCGCCTGCCGTTGCAGGGGACACAGGTTCGTGCTGTGGTCCGGGAAGATCTCACATGTCGCGGAGCTGCTGGGCCCGTGAGCCATGGCCACTGAGCCTGCGCGTCCGGAGCCTGTGCTCCGCAACGGGAGAGGCCACAACAGTGAGAGGCCCACGTACCAGAAAAAAAAAAAAATCTCACAAAGGTGGGGATCATTTAGTAAATGTATAGAAATTTCAAATCACTATTGTGTGAACCTGGAACCAACATAGTGTTGTAGGTCAATTATACTTCAATGTTTTTAAAAAAAGAGAGAAAAGAAAGGAGTAATCACAGTATTCTAATAGGTTCTGTCTGCAGTGAACAATATTTACATAATTAGAATGTTGCAAACACTAATTACTGGCATAATTAAAAGTATGATAATTTGGGGGAAAGAATGAGGAAGGAGAGGTAGAGGTATTAAATCTTCATCTCTTATAACACTGATAAATTTAAAACTTGCTTTTTTCTTTTCTTTTTATTGTGTCTATACAAGACAATAAATGTCAACTAAACCTATTGTGGTCGTCATTTACAATATATATAAATCAAACCATCACACTGTACACCTTAAACTTATAGAGCAATGTGTGCCAACAGTTTCTCAATAAAACTGGGGCGGAAAAAAATCTAACAAAGCTCCAGCCACCACTCCCAAAGGAAAACATGAATTTTAGTGTGATCCTATCACATTAAGTATGCAAAAAAATGCAGAGTTGCATATCAACATAATACATCCATTGGCTGAAGACTCTCATATCAAATGGCATATTCAAAGGCCAGCATAAAAGCAAAACAAATGAACAGTGACTAGGTTAAAATGTTCACTTCTGCTTCTTTTCAGAACCCTCTGGGTACATGGAAATGTAAGGGAATAACAGGTTGATTGTTCTTTAGACTTTAAGGTAAACACAGGCCAACAGTGTGACACAGCCACCAAAAAACCAAATGAGATCTCAGGATAGATAAATTAATAGAAGTATAGTGTCATAAGCAAAGGAGGTGACCGACCTCTGTACATGAACGATGTGCGGGGTCTATATTGCTACAGGACAACTCCTGCAGGAGGTGAGAGTGTTCTCCCTTCACATCAGAAAGCAGTGAGGACATTCAGACAGGAGACAATAAGGCAACGTAAACACCAGTGTCATCTTTAAACATTGCAAGGACCTCAGTATGAAGAGAGCTGGATTTTTTTCATATAGTTTCAAAGGGCAACTGAGACCAAAGGACAAAATTGAGAGGGAGACAATTTTTAGCCAAATGTGAAGGAGACCTTTCCAACAATGAAGGCTATTCAGAAACTGGAACAGTGTCATGAGGTGGTGGGCCTCCTTGCACTGAGGCTTTCCTACAAAGGTGTCTTCCCACTTTTTTGGCTGCATGAAAATTTAGAGGAACATGAGATTCTTCAAGTTTCAAGGCAGGTTTTGTAGAAAGCATCCCTTAGGACAGAGAGTTTAGGTTGGGTGGCCTCAAATGACTGCAGAGAAGCTAACCAAAAATTCTTTCTTCCTCAGACATTATTTTCCCCTCTTACAAAGGTTAAGAATTTCCCGGGTCAGATTTTAAAGGGGCATTTAATCGGGTCATTAAAGTTCAGTCCTTTTCCCAACTGGCAAGTCCTGTGCTCACTGGCCTTTGTGCGGTTCTGCCCTCTCCTCTCCCACCCCAAAGTCACACCCGCACTCTTGCTAAAAGCTGTGGACTCTAAACCTCATCACGTATAATGCAGAAAGGGAATCATTGATTTTGTTCTGATTAGTCATCACAATGCTTTTCTCTTATATGTACTTAATCACTGTGGTTTCTCCAAGAATGGAAAGCTTTCCTTTCTATGGGAGAATCTAAATAGCTCTCTAAACAGACAGCAGCTGAGCAAACAGTGCAGAGAATTTCGGTGCCCTGTGATGAGAGCCACCGCACCCTCAGCCAAGGCCAAGCAGCTCCTGGCACGGCAGCCAAATTACAAAGAGCTGCGGAGTGATTCCTTTTGATCAACGGTGGATGCTTCCATTTCTTACAAGAATGTTCCACCCAGCTTTGTGGTTAGTCACAAAGCCTGAAAATGATAAATGTACTAGAGAATCAGCCAGTGTTTCCCTTCCAGGGCTAGGACCAGACGGAGCCCGGGCAGCACCACTGCAGCAGGAAATAGCCGCACAGCTGGCCCCCTGGCAAGGGGCCGGCATGAAATGCTTCTCCCTGGAGTCCTCATTTCTCCGCAGCCTTCGCTGCGCACCCTGCCTGGCCCGCTCTGCCTGTCTCTGCCCAGCGATCAGGCCTTTCGTACTTTGCAATCTTAAGCACAGGAAACGCACAAGTCAGCACCCACAAAAGAGCACATCACCTCTTGCTCCTAAGGAGAATTCCCAGCAGCTGTTTAACAGGGTATATGCCCACTTACATTATCTAATTGCTGAGGCAGGATGAGATGGGGTGGAAAAAAAAAAAAAAGGAATGAATGACTCCTGTGAGACTGCAGACTGTTGAATAATAACCAGTTGGCATTCTTAAGTAATGTTCTAGTGTCGGGGGGAAAATGTAGGTTTGAGAAGTGTTGCAGCCTCCTTGTGTTCTAGGGGAAGAGGGCTGGCCAGGGGCTTTTGCTAAATAGAGAGGCTCCTTGGGGCTGGCGCTGGGAGGAGTATTTCCAGCTCAAAGCACCAGAGGATGCTGCAGCAGAAGGAAGGGATAGAAGAATACAGTGTCTTCAAGGCCAAGGCCACCTGAGGTCTAACTCTGGGCATGGTCAGCCTCCCAGAGGAGGCCACAATGAACTTGGAGCCTGTCTCCTTGGGGGAAGGACTGCTTGGCTTCTTGCTCTGTGGGAGAAAGTATGAAGCCTTGTCTTTAATTTGCATTTTCTCATTAAGTGGAGTCAAGCCCTTTTACATCTGTGGATATTGTGGTTGCCTTGACTGGATAGTGTCTTTACATTCCAAATTCCAAATTACCAGCTACAAACACACTTTTATTTATTTGCCATCTGTCTTTACACAACCTGGAACACACTCAAAGGAAGCTGAGCCTCATGCTGTAAAATCATTATTTTTCCCAGGTCGTGCCGAGCTCAGGCTACAGAACCCTGACCGCATTACTAAAGTTGGGTCTACCCGGGCCAGGTCTTACTGCTGAACATTGACCAGAGGCTTTTAAATACAGGACTTGGTGAGGGAAGTTTATAGTAGTACAATCCTACCTCAAGAAACAAGAAAAATCTCAAATAAACAATCTAACCTTACACCTAAAGCAATTAGGCAAAGAAAAACAAAAAACCTCCAAAGTTAGCAGAGGAAAGAAATCATAAAGATCAGGTCAGAAATAAATGAAAAAGAAATGAAGGAACAATAGCAAAGATCAATAAAACTAAAAGCTGGTTCTTTGAGAAGATAAACAAAGTTGATAAACCATTAGCCAGTCTCATAAAGAAGAAAAGAGAGAAGACTCAAATCAATAGAATTAGAAATGAAAAAGGAGAAGTAACAACTGACACTGCAGAAATACAAAGGATCATGAGGGATTACTACAAGCAACTCTATGCCAATAAAACGGACAACCTGGAAGAAACGGACAAATTCTTAGAAAAGCACAACCTTCCGAGACTGAACCAGGAAGAAATAGAAAATACGAGCAGACCAATCACAAGCACTGAAATTTAAACTGTGATTAAAAATCTTCCAACAAACAAAAGCCCAGGACCAGGTGGCTCCACAGGCAAACTCTATCAATTATTTAGAGAAGAGCTAACACCCATCCTTCTCAAACTCTTCCAAAATATAGCAGAGGGAGGAACACTCCCCAACTCATTCTACGAGGCCACCATCACCCTGATACCAAAACCAGACTAACATGTCACAAAAAAGAATACTACAGGCCAATATGACTGCTGAACATAGACGCAAAAATCCTTAATAAAATACTAGCAAACAGAATCCAACAGCACATTAAAAGGAACACTCACCATGATCAAGTGGGGTTTATCTCAGGAATGCAAGGATTCTTCAATATACACAAATCAATCAATGTTATACACCATATTAATAAATTGCAGGATAAAAACCATATGATGATCTCAATAGATGCAGAAAAAGCTTTTGACAAAATTCAACAACATTTATGATAAAAACTCTCCAGAAAGTAGGCATACAGGGAACTTACCAAACATAATAAAGGCCATATATGACAAACCCACAGCCAACATTGTTCTCAATGGTGAAAACCTGAAACCATTTCCTCTAAAATCAGGAACAAGACAAGGTTGCCCACTCTTAGCACTATAATTCAACATAGTTTTGGAAGTTTTAGCCACGCAACCAGAGAAGGAAAAGAAATAAAGGGAATCCAAATCAGAAAAGAAGAAGTAAAACTGTCACTGTTTACAGATGGCATGATACTATATGTAGAGAATCCTAAAGATGCTACCAGAAAACTACTAGAGCTAATCAATGAATCTGGTAAAGTAGCAGGATACAAAATTAATGCACAGAAATCTCCTGCATTCCTACACACTAATGATGAAAAATCTGAAAGAGAAACTAAGGAAACACTCCCATTTACCACTGCAACAAAAAGAATAAAATACCTAGGAATAAACTTACCTAAGGAGACAAAAGACCTATATGCACAAAACTATAAGACACTGATGAAAGAAATTAAAGATGATACAAACAGATCGAGAGATATACCATGTTCCTGGATTGGAAGAATCAACATTGTGAAAATGACTATACTACCCAAAGCAATCTACAGATTCAATGCAATCCCTATCAAACTACCAATGGCATTTTTCACAGAACTAGAACAAAAAAATCTCACAATTTGTATGGAAACACAAAAGACCCCGAATAGCCAAAGCAATCTTGAGTAAGAAAAACAAAGCTGGAGGAATCAGGGTCCCAGAGTTCAGACTATACTACAAAGCTACAGTAATCAAGACAGTATGGTACTGGCACAAAAACAGAACTATAGAGCAATGGACCAGGATAGAAAGCCCAGAGATAAACCCACACACATATGGTCACTTTATCTTTGATAAATATACAATGGAGAAAAGACAGCCTCTTCAACAATAAGTGATGCTGGGAAAACTGGACAGCTACATGTAAAAGAATGAAATTAGAACACTTCCTAACACCATACATAAAAATAAACTCAAAATGGATTAAAGACCTAAAGGAAGGCCAGACACTCTAAAACTCTTAGAGGAAAACATAGGAAGAACACTCTTTGACATAAATCTCATCAAGGTCTTTTTTGATCCACCTCTTAGAGTAATGGAAATAAAAACAAAAATAAACAAATGGGACCTAATGAAACTTAAAAGCTTTTGTACAGCAAAGGAAACCATAAACAAGACGAAAAGACAACCCTCAGAATGGGAGAAAATATTTGCAAACGAAGCAACTGACAAAGGATTAATCTCCAAAATATACAAGCAGCTCATGTAGCTCAGTATCAAAAAACAAACAACCCAATCCAAAAATGGGTAGAAGACCTAAATAGACATTTCTCCGAAGAAGATATACAGATTGCCAACAAACACATGAAAATGGATGCTCAACATCACTAATCATTAGAGAAATGCAAATCAGAACTACAATGAGGTATCACCTCACCCCGGTCAGAATGGCCATCATCAAAAAATCTACAGACAGGGCTTCCCTGGTGGCGCAGTGGTGGAGAGTCCGCCTGCCGATGCAGGGGACACGGGTTCGTGCCCCGGTCCAGGAAGATCCCACGTGCCGTGGAGCGGCTGGGCCCGTGAGCCATGGCTGCTGAGCCTGCGCATCCGGAACCTGTGCTCCGCAACCGGCGAGGCCACGGCAGTGAGAGGCCCGCGTACTGCAAAAAAAAAAAAAAAAAAGTCCCCCCAAATAAATAAATACAGGACTTGATGAAAACAGCAGAGCTAGTAAACCCTCCGTGTAAACAGAAAGCTAAATTCTGTGTATATTGACTCCCTTAGGAGGTGACTTAGGCATTAGTGATTTCCACAACTAAGACTCATGTTTAGCAGGATACTGGTATCAACAAGGGGTGAGGCCCGGAGCTCCCTCCTCTCTTCAGAGGAGACCTAAGCAGGGCAGAATCTGGAGAGACTGGAGGGGGAGGAAGACCGGGAGGCAGACGGGGGCTTTGTTCGTGGCACAGAAAAGCACATCCCAGCAGAGAGGGCGTCTGCCTCGGGCACAGGTGATGAACATCCTACGGACACAGAGGCTGAAGGCAGCCAAGCAGAAGCAGCTGTCAGTCCTCACAGCTCCGCCCCTTCCCAGCTGCTCTCCACGCTCTGCCCTCCCTCCTTCCTCCTCCAGAGCTCCACGTGGAGAGGTGGTGAAGCTCCTGGTGCCTGTGTTCTGTCTCTGGACACAGCGAGGAGGCCTCTGGCTGGGGTCAGGGCAACGCGCCGGCTACACCGGCTCAGCCCCACCTCCATGCCAGTTTTCACTTGCTCCACCCGGAGAGCAGCCCCATCCTCTGGTCTGGATCTGTCCCCGTGGACCCTGCGCACCCTCCTCTGTGTACCCTGCATCCCAGGACTGACACTGGGCTGTCACTTTCTTCTTCGCAGGGACCTAACTCTTGGTCTCTCCTTATGAGCTGCCCCAAGTCTTCTTTCTGTATCGATTATAGACCTTCATCAATTGTTTTGGCAGAGGTTGGCTTCCCGTAGATTGATCAATGCCCACAGCAACTTTGCTGAAAACCTGAGTAAAACCCAGAGGTCTGGCTCACTCTTCATTCTCTGTCTTCTGTCTGACAACTATATCCTCCACTGCAGTCAGTGCCCTGTGTGTTCTCGGAGAGGAATCAGTGGGAAGAGGCGTTTCTCAACTGGGTTCCAACCTGGAAACGGTTCCCTTCAGGTGGAACCATAAATACCATGACATGTTGGGAAGGAAAAATCAACAATAGCTGGCAATGAGATGTGAAGGGGGAGGGAGGATTCCTGCACGACTCCCCAACTTTGAACTTGGATGACTGGGTAGATGGCAAACGAGGGCAGGAAGACAAAACAGAAGGGGGTGTGAGTGGATATCCATGTGGTATCTCTCCCAAAGGTAACAGCTACCTGGAATGTTGTTAATCATCCCCTTGCTTCATCATATATATGCAGTGGTGTGATGGTAAATGTCTAAAAATCAGCTCTCCAAAAATTAAATATGTGCACATATCCTAATAAGTTTGTTATAAATTGTTTGATACAAAGGATGTAGAGCACACAGTTTACAAATAATAAAATACATAATATCCTTATTATAAACCTCTAACATTCGATTGATTCTCACAGAATATTTTTTATTTTTGCCAAACTTTCATAATTGTGACCAATCTATGGTTGCAACAGATGAACCAATGTAGTTTCAGTATGAAGGTTGGTTGATATTTTTGTTTACATTAACAAGTAAGAAGAAAGCAAAATGACAGAGACACATGGTAGAAAATCACTTTTTTATCAATTATGTGAGCAACTTCCTTGTTGAGTCGGATAATAGTTTTCAAATACTGGAAGGTTATTTCCTCAATTTCTGTGCTATTCACAATGTAACAGCCGCAGACATGACAAACATTTAAGTTTAACCTGTTAATCATTATTAACATTTAGTCCGTCATTTTACTATAGCCAGACAATCAACAAAGCAATCATGCCCTGATTTGTAGCACTGGCCAATTTCTTTCATATAAATAGTGGCCCATTTCAAGTTACCAAGGTGATGTCACTGAACACTGAATTGGAAAGAGATCAAACTGGTAGCGTGCCAGTTTATAGGATTTTTACCATACAGATGCAATAGATATAATAACCTCAAAAGCATAGACAATAGTAAAATAAGTAAGATAATTAGGAGGTGATGAGTTAGAGTATTTATTACCATTCCTGTTGCTGTAATTATTTTATTGTAAGCTTATATAATTTAATTTTTAATAACAGCTGTGTTTAACAACTGCCTTGCTGAATTCCTGAAAATTTAACTGTTGGATCTCGCAAGTCACTTCAAGCCGGCTCTGGCATACCATTGCGCGAATGGCCCAACAATATGTTGCTTAATTTTGTGCTTTATAAAAATAGTACCATGTTGAGATTCCCTGGCGGTCCGGTGGTTAGGACTCCGCGCTCTCACTGCCAAGGGCCCAGGTTCAACCCCTGGTTGGGGAATTAAGATCCCACAAGCTGCATGGTGCAGCCAAAAAAAAAAAAAAAAAATGGCGCCATGTTGTAGGTAATCTTCTGGGAGTTGCTTTGTCACTCACCATCATGTTACTCTTGTCTAGGGACACTCAACACTATCCTGTCCCCTTGTTCTCAGCTCTGTCACAGGAAGTAGAAGCCTGGGGCCACAACCCCCAGAATCTCTTGCCAACAGGGTTTCTGTTCTATGACCAATGACAGGTGGACGGTGGTACAAGGTGGATTTCACTCTTCCTCAGGCAGTGATGGTGTCTGTGGTAGCCATAGTGGCTTCCTGCAATGTTCTGGTTTCCGAGGAGCACCCCCATCTCTGGATTTCGCCCCCTCCCATCCCTTCCAACAATGTTTTAGGACCTGATTTCCTGTACTAAACCCTTCCGACTGGAAATACATAGAATGGTTTCTGGGCTTAGGATTAAAAGACTGGGATTTATCCACATTGATGCATGTAACCTAGGACCATCTTTTCCACTGTGGTATAACAGGCCACGCTGTGACGGCATCACATAGGATTCTCCATAGTTAGGCTGCATTTTATATCCTGCCTGCCCACCTTTGATACTTTCAATACAGCCAGTGTGCCCAGAGGACACCACCATGGGCAACAAGAGATCACGCCCTGGTGTTGACCCACACAGTTCTCAGGCTCACTCATTGGACTCAACATTCCTGCCCTTACCTCCTTCTCCATCTCCTTCTGTAGGTGATGCACTGGATCCTGCTTTCCAGTCCGTCAACCTTGGCCGAACGTGCTATCATGTACTGAAGGAGGGTCCATTGGTGATAAAGAAGTCTGGTTCCTGTGGGCCAGTACAGGCTCCCAGCTACAGCATGGGAAAAAAAATCACATAAGAAAAATGTAGCTTGGGTTAGCACATGTAAGCTTTTATACATGGAATGGACAAATAACAAGGCCCTACTGTATAGCACAGGGAACTATATTCAATAACCTATGATAAACCATAATGGAAAAGAATATTAAAAAAAAGAATGTATATATATGTATACCTGAATCACTCTGCTGTATAGCAGAAATTAACACATTGTAAACCAAATATACTTCAATTAAAAAATATTGAAACAAAACATAGCCTATCTGCTCATAGTAAATTACCTTGAGACATAAGTTGACAATAGCATGACATAATTGGCAACAGCCCGCCCAGATTCACTAGTTAATCAAACCCAGCCATGACTTTTCCAGAATGTCCTCCCTGTTCCCATACAACCTGTGCTGAGCTGCTCAGGAGATAAGTTAATTTATTTCTGGGAAGAAGAGAGAAATATTCTCTCCCCTTGCCTATGGGTTGAAACCCTATTCACCCTTCAAAACCCAGTTCAGATATCTCCTCCTCCGTGAAGCCTTCTCAAACGCTACCCATCTGAAATACCCTGCTCTGCATCCTCTGCACCTTGTGTAATTCTTTACACCCTTGAGGGATGGGATAATGTCCTCCCCCCAGACAAAAAACGGGCTTGCTTATCACTTACTATAAGAACAGTGGATTCCCCAAGCTCAGCATTCCTCGGCTATGATACAAACCCACTGCACACCTAACATCCACCTGGACCCCTCATATTGCCCCTGTGGGGCTTGGAGGACAAGGGGAACCCAGGCCATCATAATACTCATTCAGTTTGCTCTGCCATGAATAATGAAGTCCCTTGTCTCTGACCCAGGACTCTGTCTTCTGCCAGCATCCAGTGAACCAATAAAAGGCTAACTCATTAGCTTGTGAGTAAAATCCCAGACCCTTCCCAGATCCAAGGCTGAGTCTGTGTCTTATCATCCTTGGGGCTCCAGAGTCTACTACAGGCCTGATTAGTGCAATATATGTTTGGAATTTCATCAAGTTGGATGGACTAGACCAAATACCGGGAACTTTTCTTCTACTGAGTACCTGTGAGCCCAGAGCCTCTCAACATGGGCACTATTGACATTTGGGGCTGGATCATTCTTTGCTGGGTGGAGGGTGGGAGGCGCTGCAGGATGTGCACTACACGATGTTTAGCAGCATCCCTAGCCTCTACCCACTCTCCAACTGTGGCAACCAAAACTGTCTCTGGACATTGCCAGCTGTGCCCTGAGGAGGCAATACCACTCCCCTTTCTCCAGCAACGAGAACCACTGGTGCAGCCTACCCAGAGGGTAGCGGTGAGAATGGGAAGAGCAAGCAAAGGGGCCTTCGCTAAGTTATAATGTAGCATCCGGACAGAGATATAAAATATTACACAGAGGGGGCTTCCCTGGTGGCGCAGTGGTTGAGAGTCTGCCTGCCGATGCAGGGGACACGGGTTCGTGCCCCAGTCCGGGAGGATCCCACATGCCGCAGAGCGGCTGGGCCCGTGAGCCGTGGCCGCAAAGCCTGCATGTCCGGAGCCTGTGCTCCGCAACGGGAGAGGCCGCAGCAGTGAGAGGCCCGCATACAGCAAAAAATAAATAAATAAAAATATTATACAGAGATATAAAATATTGCACTGCCTTTTCACAGCTAACAGTAAACACAACCATGTGAGCACCATAGGTGCCCCGGGGGCATCAGCTAGATCACCTCATTCACACCCTCCAGCATTTCACTCTGTAGGAACCGGAGGCATGGATGGGGTAAGCGGCTCACCCAAGTGGAATAGTTTGGACTTGAACCCAGAGCTGAGGGTTTCCAACACTCTTGTCCTTAATTCTTAGCCTCGTTATAATCCCACAAAGAAAGCGGGGAGACAGACTGGGGCTTAGAAATAAGGAGGTGGGAAATCAAAGTTGACCTTAAGAAAAATAATAATAATAATCAAAATTACATGTCAACACCAGTCTCTTAAGGGTTAAAAATACATAACCCTTTAGATATTTTAAGTGGGCAAGTAAGTGCCAGAATCTGTATTAACATGTACTTTAATTCCTACATAAAATGTTTAAGTACAAGCCCTCATGAGCTGCTCTCTTTTCTGCATCCAGAAAAATGCTAACCATCCAGTCCAGAAAGGAGAAAAGTGCCAAAAGCTGTTTTAACGCAGCAAACGCATTGGTGAACTACAGTGGAGTACCTCTGCCATCTGGTGGCCAGTTGAAGAACTGTCCTTAAAACACCCAAAGCCACTTGGTACTTTGTGATGGGTGTTTGAATGAGTGCCCACCTCATTCCCAACTGAGTCAGACAAGAATTGATGCTCCAAACTGGCTACAGGTTGATACCAGATTTTGGTAATCTGGAGAGCAGAAAAATTACTGATTACCTATGGAATTACAAAGCTTGAGTAACTCCTAAGGAAAAACACTATTTTGACTTTATTTTAAACTTTCCCTGAGAAGCTAACATTCCCCTCATCCTTAATTCTCAGAAATGTTTTCAATGCACGGTAGCGTTGTGTTTTGGAGGCAGAGAAAGACAGCAAGAAAGAGGGGGAAAGAGAAGAAATGAAAGAAAGGGGACATCACTGCCATATTTGGTGCCAAAAACCATAATTCTATTAAAAACATGCATATGAGTCAAAGATTTTTCAACATCTAAGTCAGTTTCTCTGAGGAATCCTAAAAACATCATTAATGTTTTTATTAAGAAATTAATGATGACTTCGTAGTTAAAATAATAAATTTACTTAAAAGTGGGATTAATGCCCAATACTAAGATACATCTACATAACTCATGTTGATAAAAATAATTTCCTCCCATTATTTTATGTTTCAAAAAGAATTGTTTCATGTCTTCATTCCTCAAATCTTTAAACTGTTCTCTTCCTCTACTCAGTAATATCATAGAAAAATCTATAATACATTTTCGTTAATCTAACGAGCATTTTCTTGAGCATCTACTATGTACCAGGCATTGGGATATAGCAGTGAATGAGACATATCCTTACCCCATGGGCCTTACAATCTAACAAGGAGAAAGGCGATCCACAGGCTCTATGTAACGTGTTAAGCACCATCTCATTTAATTTTCACAACTCTATGTGGTGGGTCTTGTCTTATTATCCCTATCTTACATATGAGGAAACTGAGGCTCAGGGAGGTTAAGTGGTTTGTCCAAGGACTCAGAAGACTAAGTGGCAGAAGCAGGATTCAAAATCAGATATCACCTCTCCAAAGCCCAACTCTTAACACCTGTATGATCCAGTTACACGCTTTCAACAGCGAAGCAGACAGCGTGCACTGAGAGCTGATATGTTCAGGGCACGATGCCAGGCTCTATGGGGTATAGAGGAGGTGCCTCCAAGAGTTAGAACAGCATCTGCCTGCAAAGATTAGTACATGAGGCTTCTAGGCCCAAGAGCACACCTCCCCACTCACCAGCATTCATTAAAAATAACGAACAGGGGTCTTCCCTGGTGGTGCAGTGGTTGAGAGTCCACCTGCACATGCAGGGGACACGAGTTCGTGCCCTGGTGCGGGAAGATTCCACATGCCATGGAGCAGCTGGGTCCGTGAGTCATGGCCGCTGAGCCTGCGCGGCCGGAGCCTGTGCTCCGCAACGGGAGAGGCCACAACAGTGAGAGGCCCGCGGACCGCAAAAAAAATAAAAATAACGAACGATCCCAAACTCCACTCTAACATTCTGGGGGGGAAAAATCATTCTTAAAATTATAATTTAAAATGTATAATAAAAGTGAAATTCAACAAAAAGATTCCCATTAAGAGGATCATCAACAGATCTAGCCATTTCCCCACAGAGGGAAGAAAAGTCAGGTTTGGGCAACGGATATCGTGGGGGGTTTCCGCTCCCCCACCCCACGAATTTAAAGTCATGATGAAGGACAAGGACTGGGATTTTCAGGTGGCCAAATACAGCCCCTGAAGTGGAGATCTTGCTTCTGTACCAACAGTGCATTTTGAAAGGCTCCGTGATGTAGAATGTAAAAGGAGTGAGAAATTGCAAAAGACACGCCACTTGAACAGACGGAAAGTCGGCACTTCTGGATATCACGTGCCTCTTGGGCAGGTATCCTAAGTCTAGGCTGCATCTCACACAGACCCAAAGCTGACCTCGGAAGAGAAGCCCCACTGCCAACACCGCTGTTAAAGCCCATTCCCCCCGGCCATTTCTGGCAAACCTCTGATTTCCACTTCTTGTCTGAAACACAGTTTGCTTGGCCAAAGCCAAAAGACCTGAGAACCTCCCAGGGCAAATGTTGATCTAAAGAAAATGTCCTAAGTGATCGGTGGTATTTATCCAGGTATTATTTCCGCCACCTGAGCTGAGTTTACCAAGCAGGTGGGGAGAGCTGCTCTCTCCCCTACGTTCCACTTGAGTTGCCTGGATACCACGTGTTGTGTTCAACAGGGAACATACATGTAATTGTTCCCCTCTGCACTTAAACCATAAGGATTCCAAATTAGATCATATCGCTGAACCACATGAACTCTGCGTGGCTGGCCGGAGCTGCCCTGTGAAACCAGAGGCAGCAAGCTTTGTAATCGAGAAGATGTTTCAGGGTCTCGCCAAACCAACCAACATTCAAGAATCCCTCCTCTTGGCAGGCGTCAGTTTCGGTGTGATCGCTCCTAATTGCTGGTGACATTAAGGAATGGATCTCTGAGGTCTGATTCCCTTTCTGCAGCCAAGTTGCTAACGTACATTAAAAACACCCTCATAAACTGTCATTTGTGGGCAGAACCATCAGTGCCCATTCCAAGACATGCTTGGCTTCCACAGACTGGAAAAAAAAGAAGAAATCGGAAAAAAAAAATAAGCCCAGAAAGGACGCAATTATAATAAATGTAATACAAGGAGTAAACTTCAAAGTTGCAGCTACCGTAGACTCTTTGGCAAATCTTAAAATAAGATTATGAAACATCATGGAAACGTTTTAAGGTATCTTTTCACGAAATCAACTTTTTTTCTTTTGGTTCTATTTTCATTTCATAGCACTTATCACAACAGTGATTCATGAATTATGCACATAATTTTTTTATTGGATGTCAGACTCCCTGGTTATTCTGTAGCTCCCTCAGTGGAGGACGCAAGACTGATTTATTTACATTCCCTATGCCCCATATATGGATGCGCACATAGGAGGGACTCAAAAAAATATCGACGCTATCTTTGCAATAGCACTGTGATTTCATCATCTTGATGTGTCACCTAGCTGTTTCAAAAGCACTCTGCATCATTTCATAGTTTTGTTATTATCATTAAGCAAGACGTTGCAGGGGTAAAGGGTACATGGTACCTCCCTGTATATATATATATATATTTTTTTGCAACTTCCTGTGAATCTGTGATTATTCAAAGTCTTGGATTTCACCTAAATAGTGGAATTTCCATTTCGATCTGTCACACGCATGATGTCACAATGCTCTTGGCTTCCTGGGTTTCCTCAGCTCTACTTCCAACAATCGGACACCCTGAGCAGCCAAATGATAGCTAGAAGCTCATCTTTCTTTCCCTCCAACCCTTGACAGAGCACATCCCTCTGTACAACAGCTACCCCTCTGAGACAGCCAGCCAAAATGCCAAGTCTGATGCCAATTTTCATACCATTTATCCTTCTCTGTCTTCTCCACACAGAGACCACCAAAAAGTTATAACATGGCAGTAATTTTCAAGAAGAACTAGCTGGAATACCAAGGTTCAGGGAGAGATGTTATGTTGCTAAGCCAATCATTCCCTCAAGATTGTTAGTTGGCAATAAAATCCAAAACGTGTGTGTCCGGATTCCAAGTCGGTGAACCACACACTCCTAACTCTTCTTTTGCTGCGTCCGTGGCAGCCTTGTGTTACACAAAGAATCAGGCCACCACCGAGCTGCCAAGAGCCTTGGAAAACTGTACAAAGTGCATTAAAATCAACAGAAAGGCTTCCCATGTCACAGTATTTGGATAACTTCTCACCCCTGCAAGCTCCCCCGAAAGCCACTGGCTGAAGCCTGACACACTGGCTTGAATCGCACAATCAGATTCAAACTTTTAAACAAAGCACTGTACAGATGTTCACTTCCCCGTGAGCCTGGGAACACAGCCCAGCCCCACTGGACGTGAGGACAGATCCCATATCTAGGGGCAGAGCCAAGTCAGGACTGCAGAGCACTCTCAGAAGTTGAGTATAGCAGCAGCCTCCGCCAGCCCCAAGCTGAGCCCACTCTGGTTCTTCAGCCTCCTCATTAATGACCTTCTCCGGGAGAAAACAAAACTTCCTGCCTTTAACATTCACATCAATCTCTGTGAGTCAGAAGACAGAGGCTGTCTGGCTTTCCAACACCTTCACGGGCTCAGAGCATCGTCCTCTATCGACCCTTGTAAAAGCAGATGGCAACAGCAGAAGTTCAAGGAGAAACAGCTTTGATTTGAAAGCTACTCCGACAGTGAGACCGGGCTACCAGGAAAGACAAAAAGAAGTGAAAGCCAGTTTTCGTTGCCTCCTGGACCAAAGTGGGAGAGGAGGGAGAGAGGGCCACAGGGGGAGGAGAGAGAAATCGTCTTCATTATTAAAATGCTTTAATAAAGTAGCATATACGCTACCAAACGTAAAACCGATAGCTAGCGGGAAGCAGCCGCATAGCACAGGGAGATCAGCTGGGTGCTCTGTGACCACCTGGAGGGGTGGGAGAGGGAGGGTGGGAGGGAGGGAGACGCAAGAGGGAGGAGATATGGGAACACATGTATATGTAAAACTGATTCACTTTGTTATGAAGCAGAAACTGACACACCATTGTAAAGCAATTATACTCCAATAAGGATGTAAAAAAAAAGACTGATATTCTCACTGCCAGGCAGTGAGTCCGGAGAAAGACAAATGCCCCATCCTCTCACGTTTTTTTTTTTTTAGCAGAAAAATAATGTCCATTGGTATAGCATTTTTAAATCAATAAAGTACTTGCACATACAGAAACTCACAAACTCTCAGCAGACTTGAGCTATTATACCCACTTTGCAGATGAGGAAGCTGAGACTCATAGCAACACAGAGTAAGTGGAGAAGCAGGATAACAGTGGGATGGTCAGCAGTCATCAGGGAGATGAAAGAAGCACGTGAGAACTGCCTTGCTACCCTTTGGGGGGAAAAATAGAATAAAACATAGTCCCCAGAGCAGGGTGCAGGGGATTCATCTCCACCTTTGTGGTGGGCCTAAGACTCCAGAAAGGACTTCAGAGAGTTAGTTTATTATTATTCTGACAATTCAAAAAGAAGAGTCCCTAAGCTGATAATTTCTCATTTCAGAGGTGATTCATAGAACATTGTCTCCAAAAAGAAATCCACCGAGAAATGTGAGATGAGAGAGTTATAAACAAAGGGCCCCCAGCTGCTACTTGAATCGGTTACATGCCTCAAATGGGACAGGAGCTTAGGCCAAAATATTAAAGGGCTTTACAGCGGGGCAGCTCACCTTGAGGTGACTCTGGAACACGACCTGGTCGTGGATGAAGACGCAGAAGCTCAAGCCAGGGCCTCGGTGACAACAGGAGGTCAAGTCCACGACTCAAACCTCTGACCTCAGATAATGAAAGGCAGGTGGGCCACACCCTCTGGTGCCCTCTGCTCCAGGTTTCATAGAGCACCCACTTTCTAAACACAGAGACACGCACCTCTGATTTCCACGTGCAAACAGATGTGGCCTTGGGGGATGGAGAAGTAAGGAGGAGAGAGGAAACGGTGCTGCAGGAGAAACTGGGCCCTGAGTGCAGACCTACGCTCTGCCCCTCGGGGTCCTGTCCGAACATCTCACCCTAACCCTAACCCTAACCTGACAGAGCGGGGATGCAAGGCCAAGCTTGGCCGGGGCCCCTTGAATATATAAAAGTAAAGCTTGGTTCCGTGACCTTGGAGAAATGAGTTTTCTGTCAAGCTCAGCCTACAATTGCCTTTAGGAAACCTTCGACAAGGGTTTCCTTTGCCACGTCCGGCTGTGCTCTCTGCAGCCATACCGGTGTCCCCACAGGCCTTCGAGGAGGTGGGTACCTGCTCATTTCAAATGTACTGAATCCATTTGACCTGTCCCAGGCTGGGCCACTTGGACTGCATTTCCCCCTTCTGGTAGAGAATTTGGGAGCACACTGCCCTGGGCGGACACTGAGAGCAAAGTGCACTCCCCAAGGGTAAGCACCCAACTCAACCTGGAGGCTGGGGGAAGGAATGGAATAGCAACACTGAAGGCCCAGCCCCCCCGCCTGGTCCCAGGGGGACCCCATGGAGCAGCAGCCACCGAGCTGCCCCCCTACCGCTCTGGGACAGAGAAATAAATGTCTGTGTCATTGAAGGCGCTCAAAACACACACAAACAGGATGGAGGGAAGGGGCAGCCCAGGATAGAACTTTCTTTCGATGAGACTTTGGATTCTATGTCATGTTTTAATCCACGAGAAATTTGGTCTCACTTCATGCCCTGTGAAATAACAGAGCCTCCCTCCATTTTCCCAGCCTACTCTTCTGAAGTTTTATTCCAGATTTCTCTTTTCGTTCTAAAAGTTATAAGGAGGACTTCCCCGGCTGTCCAGTGGTTAGGACACTATGCTTCCACTGCAGGGGGCCCGGTTCCATCCCTGGTCAGGGAACTAAGATCCTGCAAGCCATGTGGCGTGGCCATGAATAAATACATAAATAAAATTTTTAAAATAAAATAAAAGTTACAACAAATTAGGCCCATTGTGTTGTCCTTTCATTTATTTTTTTAATTGTGGTAAAATACACATAACATAAAATTTACCATCTTCACCATTTTTAAGTGTGCAACTCAGTGGCATTCAGTATATTCACATTGCTGTACAGCCATCACCACCATCCATCTCCAGAACTTTTTCATCACCTCAGACAGAAACCCTGTTCCCATTAAACAATAACTCCCCACCCCACCCCCAGGCCCTGGCAACAACCATTCTGCTTTCTGTCTCTATGGATTTGATTCCTCCAGATATACCTCATGTAAGTGGAATCATACAGTATTTGCCCTTTTATGGCTGACTTCCTTCACTCAGCATAATGAAAAGCAACCTTGTGGTTCATCCATGTTGTGGCAGGGGTCAGGATTTCCTTCCTTCCTTTTTAAGGCTGGATAATATTCCATTGTATGGATATACCACACTTTGCTTATCCAGTCATCCTTCAATGGATGCTTGGACTGTTTCCACCTTTTGGCGGTTGTGAACAATGCTGCTATAAACATGGGCCTACAAAGTCTGTTGGAGTTTGCTGCCCTTCCTTACAGCTGCCCAAACTGAGATAATTACAAATGAACAGGGCATCACAGAAGACCGTCGGTTTACTATTGTGATGTCACTGCCCAAGCCCATCTGAAGCTTGGGCCCAGGGGTCTGTCTCAGCAGCTTCCAAGGCCCCAGTCCCTTTTCAGTGCCCCACACACACATGACAACCAACCCCACAGGCCCAGCCATCAAAAAACACAGACCCCCCCCAACCTTCACACAACCCAACCCTCACACACACCCAACCCTCTCACGGCCCTAATACAGCAGAGGCCCTGTTGTCTCTGGGGGCGTCATGGAGCAACCTCCCACCTGCACTCCAGGACTGCAGCACTTCCCAGCCTCAGGGCATCATCCCCGGGGCCCCAGCATTTCCAACCCTGTCCCCAGCCCTCTCGAAACTGAGTACTTTGAAAACCAAACGCACCCTGCCTCTGTTGCGTGGACAAGGGCAGCTCCAGGTCTCCTGGACACAAAGCCCTGCTCTCCCCTCGGACATCAGAAGTAGAGAAAATATATCCCAGTAAATCATCCTGCACCATGAAGGGTTTTGTGTCCTCTCTGACTCTGGCCTCTTTGGTTCTATTTTTATTACATTAGTTCACTTTGCCTCCAAAGGGAGGAATCGATTAGAAAAACACACTTTAAATATCCTCATAAGATTCTCCCGCTGTCCTTGGGATATAGATGCTATAGGAAGAATATGGAGAGAACTTTTAAGGAAGGAAAATGTGTCTAGAAGCTATTCTGTGGGTTGGATAGAAACAGGCTGTGCAAGTCTCATTCACAACCATAGCCACAGTGAAGACAGCTGGTATATAGTTGGTGCTCAATAAATAACTGCTGGATGAGTAAATGAATGAATGTTGGAAGTCAATGGAAGGGAGAGAATGGGTACCCCCTTACGCATCCACCTTCACCTTCAATCAGCCAGGGCAAAGTACTGCTCAGGATGGGGAGCTTCAGGGAAAACAGGGATCAGTCTGATGGCTCTTGGCTCCTGGCTCATCACAAGAGCATGGGCCAAGGTGAAATTCACAGGCAGGGGACCCCATGTGCACCTGCCCGGGTCACGGACCTTACCCAGCCTTCTCTACACCGTGGCCATGTGAAGTGTAAGGACAAGTGCCATGAGAATCACACAGATTAGTCAGGAAGAGCAGTGAGTCTTCCTGGATCCTCTTGACACTGGGATGGATACCTGCGGTGACAAGAACAGGAGGGGGCGGCAGACGTCAACCTGGACCTCACCCAGCCCCTCAGGGAGGCAGGCTCTTCACTCACCGCACAATAGACAACCCACCCTTCACACTTCCACCTGGGTAGGTAAGCGTCAGACAGTCAAAGGGGGGAGAAGGGTGCTTTCCCACCCCTTTTAGGAAGATTAGGGAAGAAAAGTCCTTCTGCCTACAGTATCCGTACATTGACTGGCTTTGCCAAGCCTGTGGATGGTGATGGCCACAGATTTAGACAAGATGCACAAGACAAGATGACCCAGACATCAGAAACCAGGCCTGTTTCTCAGCAAGGTACTGAGGAAGGAGATCAAGAAACCAATCAAGTTTTCGTGAAGAAACATGATCAGAAACAACAGGAAAGACACCTTCTGTGCCATCTCCTTTAGATGGGCCTTTTTCTGCGACAGGCCTGCAGTTTTTGTCATTTGAACCGGTGCATTTAGTTCTAACGCTAAAGACCCCTGGCTCTGGATCCAGCAGACTTGAACTTGGTACAGGAGGACTGGAAACCGTCCTACCAGGAACCAGGAAGACAGGTAATCTACAAGGAGTACAAAACTGTTGCCATCTCTTAAAGAAAGGGTTGCTCTCACTTCATTTAAAACACTAGGGCAACTGCAGAAATAATTACATGCAGTAAAAATACTACTCCCCACTTCAACACAGCAACCGAGACCCAGGACAGTCTGTCATTAAGGCCCATGAAGAAGAGAAAGGCGTATCAACATTGAGGTTTTGTGGTGAGCGAAGATGAAGCCTCCCTAGAGTTTGCTGGTTCTGTCTCACACGGCTACTTTATCCCAACATGGCTGTGGTCTGGTCTTCAAACAACTTGAAAGATAAGCAAATACCCTTCCTCCCAGGTTACATTTGACTGCCCTCAGTATCCAATGTGTTTCATGAACACCAGCGGTATAGTAGAAAGCCACAATTCACCCACACTCAACCACAGAACCTCATCTAGAATAAACCATAACTGGGGCAGAAGATCCCACCCAAACAACAAAATCAAATTTGATTAAAAAGTGATACAGCCAGCCTCTTTCAGCCACTGATCTTTTTGATGTGGGAAATGTGAGAGTTAGGGAAATCAGATGGGTAATTCAAACCACTATAAAACACAAGCAGGCATCACAAATGATGTCTTACCATCAGAAACAAACACTCTGAAATGGACTGATAGACTAAATGTGCACTGTCCAAATGAGTATCCCTAGACCCATGTAACTATTTAATTTTTAGTTAATTAAAATGAAATAAAATTTAAAATTCAACTCCTTAGTCATGCTAACCACCCATGTCAAGTGCTCAATGGCTACATATGGTTAGTGACCGCCATACTGAATGGCACAGGTATAAAACACTTACCAGGAAGTGTTATTGGACAGCACGGAACTAATCACTAAGAAAGGGAGAAGGAAAGGAGTTTTAAAAAGAAATAAAAGGGTTTGTTTTGTTTTGTTTTGTTTTTAATCAGAAACTCAACCATCTACTGGGTACCTCTCTCAGAGATTCCTGAAGGTGTACTCAAACACAACAAACACATGGATGACTTGACATGCAGCTCTAGGCCTACAGAAGCCAATGTTGTTCCATAAAAAGGTAGTAATAGTAGAAGTGTCATGGGTAATTACTTTTGTAATTTTCATAGGTTTTTAAATAGACTGAGAACAATGCTTTCACCAAAAGGTTAGTTGGAGCTCTCATGCTCATTTTGGTAATGTGTTTGCATATTATCATCTTTATATTTTTGCTGTGAAAAGCTAAAACAATGAAAGCTTCTAGGTTACTTACTGTAGCTCATTTTTTTGGCAAACATTAATACTGTATTTCAATTTTTTAATTTTTTAATGCCATTTACCCAAATTTTTCATACTAAAAATTCATTTCAAGGAATATTTTTCCCTTGTATTGAAAAAAAAGAATTTGTTTCCATTTGGATCTTTTCACCAGGTACGTTTTCTCTCCCTGGAGTTCCCAGAATAAAATAAAGATCAAGTCATTTAAAATGAAACTGGGTCTGCTTTATTCATCTGGCCCAGAATGGCCAAGGAAGTATGTGACAAGCTGAACTCTGTTTATCCCATTGGCTTTTCATGTCTTGTGGTCCAAACTCTCAAGATTTCCAGCAATCCACCCAATTTTCCCTCTGTTCATGGTTAATGGGATAACAGGAAAAACATAGGTTTTGAAATCAAATACCATCGATAAACTCTATGATTTTGAGCAAATTACTTATTCACACAGCGCCTGTTTACTTACCTGAAAATGAGGTTAATAACAGAAACATCACAGGCTTATTGTAAACATTGAGTCAACATGTGTAAATCACCTAACCTAGTCCTCAGCACACAATAATTAATCTATATTAGTATTATAATTATTATTGTTGTTGTCTTTCTTTCTATGGCATTGCTTTTAATATGTACTGTATTCCTGAAAGTGACCGTCTTTAGCTTGGTCTTGAAAATCCCTCCTCTGATCTGCCCAAGGAGCATCCTAGCTAGGCACATAATCTAATGGTCCAAGGTCCCTCCCAAACTCAGTTCCAGCCCTGGGGTGCACCTCAGTCCAGACATTGAAACAAAGGAACATCAAGAGAAAAGTAGATTCTTTGAAATAGGTAATAAATATTGATAAAATTCTGTAAGTCTGATTAAAGAAAAGAGAGAAGGCATAAATAAAAAAGATAAGGAATGAAAAACAGAAATATAGATGTACAAATCTAAAAGAGAAAATTACAATTTTTGCCGATAATCTGAGAACTTAATTAAAATAGATAAATATCCAGAAAAATCACTAATTGTCAAAAATGAGTATAGAAGAAATAGAAAACCTGAATGGTCCTATAAATATTTACAAAATTTAATTACTAATTTAAATTCTTTCCTCATCTGGATGATAAATACATGGGATTTATGATTCTATTCTCTCCACTTTTTATGATCAAAAATTTCAAATACATGCAAAAGTAAAATTAGTAATAATAACAATTTCCCACATAGAAATGTTTCTGCAGGTAAATTCCATCAAACACTCAAGGAAGAGGAATTCTACTCTCTCATAAAATTTTTCAGATACTGGGAAAAGAGGAAACAGCACAACTCACTTTTTACACTAACAAAATCTTGAAGTCAAAAGCAGACGAGGATGAGATGAGAAAGGAAATTTTAGGCCAGAGGAGCTACCCTGGGAACTGGCGTGTGTCCATGCAGAGGTTGAACTCCATGGTGAACTTGCCCTTCAATTAAAAGGAAGCCACATTTTATATTAAAAGCTTTATCATCCTTCACCTTTTACATTGTGATTTATTGTAATTAAACTCCAATCCTTCCATTAACACCTGATAAATCCACACACTTGAGGGTTGTGTTGTGGACGAAAGTGAAGAATAAAGCCTGTGCCGCACCCACCACCCTGGCTCCCAGAGACCCAGAGTGCACATGAGGGGCCTCTAGCCTGTGTGTTCCAGGTGGAAATCATAAGCAGAGTGAGGGGTGAGGATGTAGGTGACTCCTATTGGCTTTGCCGTTGCTCAGGTCCCATCTCCAGGTGACTACTCAATGACATGATCTGATGTGGACAAGTCTTATGAACTGGGGACACCCCATAGCATGTGGGAAGATCCCACATGCCGCGGAGCGGCTGGGCCCGTGAGCCATGGCCGCTGAGCCTGCGCATCCGGAGCGTGTGCTCCGCAACAGAAGAGGCCACAGCGGTGAGAGGCCCAGGTACCGGAAAAAAAAAAAAAAAAAATAGTGTATATGCACCCTGATCCCCACCTCCTCCTATTTCTACCACATCCCACTGATGCAATTAAATAGAATTGAAAATTTTTTTTTATGGCTGCATTGGGTCTTCGTTGCTGCGTGTGGGCTTTCTCTAGTTGCGGTGAGCGGGGGCTACTCTTCGTTGAGGCGCGCGGGCTTCTCATTGCGGTGGCTTCCCTTGTTGCGGAGCACGGGCTCCAGGCGTGCGGGCTTCAGTAGTTGTGGTTCACGGGCTCTAGAACGCAGGCTCAGTAGTTGTGGAGCATGGGCTTAGTTGCTCCGCGGCATGTGGGATCTTCCTGGACCAGGGCTCGAATCCGTGTCCCCTGCATTGGCAGGCGGATTCTTAACCACTGCGCCACCAGGGAAGCCCCAGAATTGAAATTTTTGAACTTGCATCCACTAATGACTCCTATATTATTTCTCTCCCGATATCTGAATGATATGTGTACAGACTTCTGCACAGTTCTAAGGGTATGTGTAGCAGAAATCCTTGCTAGGCTGTAGATGAAGCTTGTGGAGATGGCTGGACCACCCAGACAGGTGTCATCCACTAAGTATCATGGGGGCCCGAAGCCTCCGAGAAATTACTTTACTATCTGTTGAAACTGGGGGCAGGAAGAACAGGGTCAACTAAGGAGAATCAGTAGAAGGAAGGAAGAGGAGAGACTGTGAGGTTCCCTAGGAAAGAGCAGCCATGCTGGATAAAGGGATGGATCTTAGGGGCCAATTCCACCAACAGGACCTAAGGGATAGAGGGGAACGGCGATTCCAGGTGTGACAAATGTGTCTCCCCAGATGCTGCCCCAAACTCAGCCACGATGACAGTGTGTACATGCCTCGGGAAAGAAAAAGGGGTATGGAATACAAACACTTAAGAAAACTGTAAGTCCTAAAAGAGCCAGCACCCAGCATCTCCACAGAAGGACCCCCTCCAGAAAACAGAGTTTGGAAATGTGTTCATTACCAGTAAGAGGGGAGTGAGCCTCAGGACATGACAAGACCCAGAGGCAACAGACACTGTCTTCTTCCCCGACTCCTACTCGCCACCCCACCCGCAAGCAAGTACCAGCAGCCTGAAGGAATCTTAGAGCAGACTTGGAGTTCCAAACAGCAAGCTCTCTCCGCAAGTCCAATGCATAAATCTACAGAAAACAACACTAATAGGCCCTGCTTGTGTCCCATGACAATGCCTGGGACCAATCACCATGGTGGGAAGGACAAGGTACCATGAGTGGCACACACCTGAGTCAGATGCCCATAGGCCAGCCAGCAACACACGATGGGGGAGGAATGGCAGGACCCCAAAGGTGAAGAGAAGTGCTATTGTTGAAGGGACGGGTGCGAAACAGACCAGAACAGCAGATATCTACCAAGACCCTTAGCTTGAGAAATTTCTAGACCATTACCTCAAGATCAAGAATTAAAGGTTGGAATAAGCTGAAGTCATTTTAGAGAGGAGTATCTGAAAAAGAAGACGCAAAGATGAAAACTGGGACTTCCCTGGTGGTGCACTGGTTAAGAATCCGCTGGCCATTGCAGGGGACACATGTTTGATCCCTGGTCTGGGAAGATCCCATGTGCCGAGGAGCAACTAAGCCCGTGCTCCACAACTACTGAGTCCACGTGCCACAACTACTGAAGCCCGCATGCCTAGAGCCCGTGCTCCGCAACAAGAGAAGCCCCTGCAATGAAAAGCCCGTGCACCGCAAAGAAGAGTAGCCCCCGCTCGCCGCAACTAGAGAAAGCCCGCGTGCAGCAACGAAGACCCAACACAGCCAAAAATAAATAAATAAATAAACAAATTTATTTAAATAAAAAAAAAAAGATGAGAATTTAAGAAGGTAACTGTCACATCTGAGGGGATAACAAAGAAAAAGATAAGGAGCTGAGCCAACCAAAGACGAAAGTGCAGGAATGAAGATAAAAGGAATAAACTAAAGAATAATCAAAGTTACCATGTGGTCTCACCTCCTAGCGCTACATACATTGTTTCATTTTATCCTCCTAACAGCCCTGCACTGCAGAGTACCTCCCCGGTTCCTGCCCATCCTCACCACCCTGTGAGAGCTGAGAAATCTAGCTTTCATAAGGTCAAATATACCAAGGTCATTCAGCTGGTTATGTGGCAGAATTGTTCATCAAACCTAGGTCCAAAGACCCAAAACCTCTCCCACCGCCTTTCACACCTCTCTGGCCCCTCACGTCCACCTCCAGCAGCCTCCTACACCACACTGTCTCCCTGTAGAGCCTGGGTGGGCTCTTCAGGGGATACCGGGCAGGAGGGAGGACTCCCCTACGGGGGCATGGGCATCATCTGGGCACTGATGGCTTGGCCATTAAATGGAGGCATGAAGGCCAAGAACAAAAAACAAAAAGGAAAAAAAAAAAGGGAGCTGGTGCAAACATTTTTGAAAATACAATAATAGTCATATTAGAGGCTAGTGAATCGATCACTACTTAGGGTGTCACCGGAAGGAAGAGAAGAGAATTGGGAAAGCAGGAAGTGAGTCTCAGACATTAATGCTGAAAGCAACTCTGGGTCCTTGTTACACTGCACCTTCTGGGTCCTCATCCAGAGACTTGGATTCTTTGGGCCTGGGGTGAAGCCCAAGAATGGCAGCTTCAACAAGCACCAGGGATTCCGAGGCAGAACAGCGTTCAGAAACACCGGTGAGAGACGAGGGAGAACTAAGGATAGCAAAGTGTGGTAAAAATGGGAGAAAGATGTATGTGTTCTAATACTGTGAGAACTGGAAACGAGGAAAAAGAAACGTGTCCAAGGCCACCGCTAAACCCACTTACCTGCCTTTGTCCCAGAAAGGGAATATTCTGGAAGAGCCAGGCAACTGATAAAAGGAGGGGGGAGGGGGAGGTACCTCCTGCATCACTAAGTGGCAAAAGACCAAACCTAAGCTAAGGCTTAAAATAATTATTCATACTTGATCTAAGGTTATAAAAGCGTAAGGAAAGAAAATAAGAGGAAAGAATGCACTAAGTCAACGTTATTGATTTACACTCTGAAAGAAATGCCAGAACTATTATTTAGATGTCAAAATAACTCCAAGAAGAGTACAAGGCTGTTTTGATCATTTGAAACCAAATACCTGCCTTCTTTGAGATGGGGCTTTCAGACAGAGAGCCTCCTTAAATACCACTGCAATGTTCTGAACAGATCACATTCCCCCTTCAAAGGTTATACCACTTTAAATTATGTGCAATTTCAGAAAGAACAAGTCGTTGTCCTACTTTGAGTCCCCTTCTCTTAAAAGCATGTTTTGACTGAGATTAATTTATAGCCCAAGGAGATTTGGGGAAAGGAAAAAGCCTTGAAATTGCAAGTAAAAATAACTAAGAATTCCGGTCGCTTCTTAAATATTGAGTGATGTCATTTTGGGAATAGGACGAGAACTGCACAGAGCTACAGGTAAATGGGCCGACTGTGGGATCTGCGGTATCCAGTAGACACTTGAAGGGGAAAATTCTAGCTGGATGGCATGGTCAGGGAGTACTAGTTCGTGAGAAAGACCAATACTGTATGATATCACTTATATGTGGAATCGAAATTTTAAAAAGCATACAAATGGACTTACTTACAAAACAGACCCACAGACATAGAAAACGAACTAGAGTTTACCAAAGTGGAAAGGAAGGGAGGAAAAAATTCGGAATTTGGGATTAACATATACACACTACTGTATGTAAAATAGATAATCAACAAGGACCTACTGTCTAGCACAGGAAACCATACTCAATATTTTGTAATAACCTATAAGGGAAAAGAATCTGAAAAGGAATCTATATATCTGAACCACTTTGCTGTACACCTGAAACAAACACAACGTTGTAAATCAACTATACTTCTATTTCAAAAAGTAAAAGAGCATCTCTTTGTGCTTCTTTTCTGTGTTTTCTTTGTGCATGTGAACAATCTCTTCGTCTTTCACTTCCATAACACTTGCTCTACCAAATCAATAAAACTCATTATTAAGTGAAGGGACCCCAGAAGAGCCTACACAGCCAGTTCATTCACCCACCAAAGGAAGAAAAACTTCTTATACTTCTCATCTTTTGCACATAGTCACTTTGGTAATTCCATTTTCCATCATTTTTTTTGATTCTTCAGATGCAAATTACTGAAGGGAAAGATGTTTTCAGTGGGATAGGGGATTAAGTACTTGCATTGTGGCTTTGATCTGTTGGAGCATTTCCTGAGTCCTGGCCCAACATTTATTTCCTTAATAAGAGGACCTATTAGCCTGCCTGGGCTGCCATAACAAAATCCCACAGCTAAATGGCTTAAACAACAGGCATTTATCTTCTCACAGTTCTGGAGCCTGGAAGTCCAAGATCACGGTGTCAGTAGGGTTGGTTTTTCCTGAGGCCTCTCTCCTTGGCTTGCAGACTGCCCGTCTTCTCACTGTGTCCTCACATGGCCTTTCCCTGTGCACACATCCCTGGTGTCTTTACCTCTTCTTAGGAAACCAGTCCAGTTGGAATAGGGCCCACCCTCATGACTTTATTGTATTAGTGGAGTTTTCCAGAAAAACAGAACCAATAGGATAGAAGAAGAGACTTATTATAGTAATTGGCTCACATGGTTAAGGAGGCCAGGAAGTCCCACAATCTGCTGCCTGCAAGCTGGAGACCCAGGAGAGCCAGTGGTGTAATTCTGTTGAGTTCAAAGGCCTGAGAATCAAGGGGTTGGTGATGTACGTCCCAATCGGAGTCCAAAACCAAGAGAACCAAGAGTGCCAATATCTGAGGTCAGGAGAAGGTGAATGTCTCAGCTCAAGCAGAAAGTGAATCCACTCTTCCTCTGTCTTTTAGTTCTATTTAGGCACTCAATGAATTGGATGATACCCACCCACACTGGGGAGGGCAGGCTGCTTTACAGAGTTCACCAATTCAAATGCTAGTCTCCTCTAGAACACTCTCAGACACATCCAGAAAGAATGTTTTACCAACCACCTCAGCATCCCTTCTCCGAGTCAAGCTGACATATAAAATTAACCATCACACTCACTTAGCCTTAATTATCTCCTTAAAGATCCCATCTCCAAATACAGTCACAATGAGGGTTAGAGCTTCAACATATCAATTTGTGGGAACACAATTCAGACCATAACAGAGGATATACCAGAAATATTAACAGAACCAACTGTTAAAATGCTGTAGAATGGGGACTTCCCTGGTGGCAGTGGTTAAGAATCCACCTGCCAATGCAGGGGACACAGGTTCGAGCCCTGGTCCAGAAAGATCCCACATACCACAGAGCAACTAAGCCCTTGCACCACAACTACTGAGCCTGCACTCTAGAGCCCGTGCTCTAGAGCCAGCAAGCCACAACTACTGAGCCTGTGTGCTGCAACTACTGAAGCCCGCGAGCCTAGAGCCCGTGCTCCGCAACAAGAGAAGACACCACAGTGAGAAGCCACAATGAAGAGTAGCCCCCGCTCGCCACAACTAGAGAAAGCCCGCGCGCAGCAACGAAGACCCAATGCAGCCAAAAATAAAATTAATTAATTAATTTTTTTTAATGCTGTAGAATGATGGAGAAGTTTAAGTTATTACTCTCTTTTAACTTGACCCATAAAACCATCAATGTACAAATACCATGGGTTAAACCATACCCCTGAAATAAATCAACTATCTATCTACCTATCTACCTACCTATCGATCGATCGATAGACAGGTAGATAGATATAATAAAAGCACTATATTTATGGAAAGTAAATGCTCTTCCTAACCTCTATCTTTTAATATAATTTAAAGGGGCTTCCCCTCCACCAGACACCCTTGGACATTCATTTCAGATCCAAATGATAAAGTAAGTCAAAATATATATCTTAGAAACCATCTGTATCTAGCTTCTGATGGGGAAAAAATGCAGATACAGCATTTAATAAATAAAAGACAAGGGCTTTTCACACAAAGTCCTCATGATCTGAAAAACTGCTGTTGTTAAATTTAATAGCCGTTATTATTTCAATAAGCAATGAGACAATTCAGAAGGCACTTAGTCCAAGATCATAAAATCTATGTAAATCATCAAATGTGACTAGCCAAAGAGGGAATGACAGCTTCCGGCACTGCATCACTATTGGCCCATGGTACTTAATTATTTTTCTTCATCAAGATGCATGACTCTAGAACTCCTTGAGGACTGACAAATATGTGTTCTGCAAATGAGATAACACAGCCAAGGGGCAGGTTAGAACATGGGATCATTGAAAGGAGGGATAAGGTCCAGGAAACAGCCTTAGGTTGTACTAAACAGCATGTTAAAACACATTTAACCAAAACCTACAGAGAGATTTTTTCTGAACCTCAGAGTAACCAACCTTTTTTGCAGCTCATGACACTTCTATCAGCTGCCCCACACCTGACATCATCGAAGTAACAAAGGGCCAGAGCCTTCTGAACCAACACTGTTAGCTTAAATTTCCCATATGTCTTTTCATTCTTGATCATTTTCTCCCTGTTTCCAGCATTGTGTTACTTTCTTTTAAGTCCCCAAGCCACACTACTTTGTATGACTAAATCTTCATGCAACATGTCCGAACTTCCATGGAAGTTTTCTTTCAACTTCTCTGCTGCTGGAGTGTTATGGTGATGAAGATCTACTAATAATTATTAGCAAAATGGGATGGCAGGGGGAAAGGTACAGTTGTGAGGGAAACACAAGAAGGAATAACCCACAGAACAGATTTCTTTGTAGTCAATATATCTGTAGATTTATGATATATCTTACCATAAGATATCTGATTCAACATAAATACGACTGGTAGCAGCATCATAATTGGGGAAACCCTCACTTAACACTTCTTCTAAACTGGGAAGAATCATGGCCAAGTTCTTTCTGTCAATGACATTCAAGCTCTGAAGCGCTTCCACTGATAGGACCTACTCTGTCCAATTTCTTTCCTGATTGCTGTTCCCAAAATATTAACCAAAACAGCATACTATAGGTCAGGATCTACATTCTCTTATTGCTTAAGATAGTAAACTGTATTTTACTCCAGTAAGGAATATTTAAGGTGAGTAGTACAAAACATAATATTACATTAAATTGTCCAGAGGAAACCATCTGATCACTTGGTTTAGAGTGAAGATGGCCTTAATGGTTCCCTCAGGTTGACTTAAGTTTAGACAACCTTATTCCTCACTCTAGGGTCTGGCCTCCTATTACTTAGAGCATTTTTTCTAGAAAACTTGTCATTGTAAATTCTTTCTCTGCCACTTTGAGAGATATATAATCTTTTTTAAAGCCTGTTGCTACTTTTACAACCCCGGGATGTCTTTCTCTAGGACCTGGGAGCCATTCCCTTAAAATGTAATCATCAAGGAAGAGAGTGCCCTATCTCCCAGTCTCTGTTGAGAGGGTGGGAGCCTAATTTGATGGTCTTAATCACAGAGAAAAACATTTGCAAACTCAGGGAATAACTCAGTGTGCTCACACACATCCCACTGATCAACCTCCCTGCTAACTTCCTCCAGTATATTTCCACTAGCTCATCCCAGCCCTTTAAACACCCCGTGCCCTTTACTGCAGTAGAGTTGAAGTTAGACTTAGTTCTAGTCTCTCTCCCCTATTGCAATAGCCTTGAATAAAATCTCCCTAGCCTGTTTAACTTTGTATACTGCAATTTTTGCTTTGACAAGGGTTTATCATTTCTATGACTCTGCTCATCACGGAAAAAAGGTAAAAGTTACTGAGCTCTCCTCCTGGTTTGCATCCATCCATTTTCTCGTTGTGTCCTCACATAGCAGAGGGAGAGAGAGGAAGCTCTGGTCTCTTCCTCTTACAAGGGCACCAATCCCATTATGGGGGCTCCACTCTCAGGAGCTCATCTAAACCTAACCACTTCTCAAAGGCACAAAACCATCACGCTGGAGGGTAAGGTTTCAACATAGGAATTTGCAGAGGGGCACAAACACGCAGTCCAAACTTACAAGCCAACAGGTGTGCTATCGTTCAAGTGACGTTATACTCAGGACAGGGAGTTCTGGCTTTTTACGACGTGTGTCAGGCTATGAAGGAGCCACCTTACAGGCTGCCCCGTATTCCAATCCAGGGCCCAGACACACCCTAAAACTTCTGACAGCACAAAAAGCAGGGTCATTCTGAAGGATGCCTTGAAGACCAGCTGTCCTGGGCCACACGGATCCCTGGCCTGGGGCCAGCTAGAGAGTCAGGCTCAGGGGTCTACAGACAGCAAAAGCCAGCAAGGGAGAAACAGCAGATGTGTCCCAGAGGTACTGCCGGGGCCCAAAGAACAGACTGCAAATTCATCAGTTCCAGGCAGGAGAACCACCACAGAGGGCACAACACTAAACACACAACACCCCTCCCACCCAAAGCCATTTTAGGCAAAAGATCAAGAGAGACTATTGGAGCAAATTTCACTTTCGGCTATTGCCTAAAGGAGCTCTTTAAACTCAACTGTGGCCTTTTAAATTAGATTGGATGAGATGATATAAACTGGACGGGACTAAAAGCAAAATTTTACCCAATAACCCGTCGGGTGGGCTCACAGAGGATCGGGTCATGCAGCCAAAATGAAGGCATCACATTTTCTCTGCAGCGAAATTGATGCCCCTGCACAACAGCCAGGCCTGGCTGCACACGGAGGTACACTTCATCCTTCCAGCAGCCCTCGGTCATCAGTGCTCTGCTTGTCCACATTTACAGATGAAGAGAGGAAGGCACAGGATGGATATAAACTTTCCATGGCCACAGAACTAGTGAGTGGTGCATCAGGACCCAAACCCAGGTCAAGGCTGGGGGCCAGTCTAGAACCCATGCTTATAATCCATACCCCACACGGCCCCTGATCAGACTACAGTTAAGCAAGAAGCCCAGGTCATTAAAGCAAAGGGAAGATACCACACAAAGCTTTCATAACAAAGCATCAAGCAAAAGTGCTCTACCAGCCAGCGAAGCTACGTGACTTCAAAATGCCTCGTGTCAGGTGACACGATCTGCCCTCGGAACTAAAAAGCAAAAAACAAAAGCAAACAAAAAAACACAGCAGCAGCAATAATTAAAGATGAGATGAGAACAGTTAAAGAGAAAAGGCAAAGCTGGAAGAGGTTTCCTGTGAGAGCTGTATTTTTAGGGAAA